>NC_066890.1:28413690-28516190 GCF_022985175.1 Labeo rohita | reverse complement strand
TGACTGATGGGTAATGTGGAGACTCTACTCTCAGGGTGTGATTGCGCGTTGTGTTCACTTAATGGCTTAATAGCTCCAGGGTAACTGAGCTGCCTTGTTGGCAGCAGAGATGTGTGGAAATAACCTTAATAAAATACAGAGGGATATGTGTGTGTCCGTACTGGATGGGGACTAGGACTAGAGACATTTCAAAGAGAAGGGGATGGACATGAATAAGTGAATGGGAGAAAATGTGATGCTCAAATCGGAAGCTATAGTACTGGAAGTCCTGCCTTTCAGTAAAAAGAGCCAGCAATGTCCTTTTAAATTAAGTTTGGTACTAGTCCATGGGGATCAATCCTATTCTGGACCAAGTACCATCCCTGCATCCGATTATGCCTACTTGCCTACTATGTGGGGCAGCCGAGGCCTAATGGTTAAAGCAGGGGTTCCCAAACTCGGTCCTGGAGGGCCGGTGTCCTGCAGAGTTTAGCTTCAACGTCAATTTAACACACCAGGACCAGCTAATCAAACTCTTACTAGGCATACTAGAAACTACCCAGCAGGTGTGTTGAGGCAAAGCTAAACTCTAGAGAACACCAGCCCTCCAGAACCGAGTTTGGGCACCCCTGGATTAGCGAGTCGGACTTGTAACTGAATAGTTATGGGTTCGAGTCTTGGTACTGGCAGGGATCGTAGGTGAGGGGAGTGAAGGCACAACGCTCTTTTCCACCTTCAATACCACAACTAGGGCAAGATCATAGAGCAGAGATCCTCAAATCTGGCTTGTGAGATCCACTTTTCTTTAACTTAAGTTTAACTTAAACCCTGATCAAACACACCTACTTGTGATTTTCTAATTTCTTGAAGAAATTGATTAGCATGCTCAGGTGTGTTTGATTAGTGCTAGAGCTAATCTTGCGAGCCAGATTTGAGGATCCCTGTCCTACAGTAAGGCACCAAACCCCCAAAATGGCTGCCCACTGCTCTGGGTGCATGTTCAATCTATAAAGATGTGATTCTGAAATGTGCAACTGATGGCCAGAAGAGAGTTGTGGAAGACAACATGGCATATGTAGTACAACCAGCTTTAATTTATACTAGTCTGAGCCTAGTCAGACCACTGGCTGAACGTCTGATTCATATGGCACACAAAAGTTGGAGTTTCAAAGTCGTCATGTGATTGGTCGAATTCTACAGGATTTCCAGGAGACGCACCTGGAAACAAAGAAACAGTGACTTCAAACCCTCTCATGGAAGAAGAAAGCCGTTGTGTTTACTGTGACAATGAGCGCTTATCAGGATCAACTAAATGCTGGATTCAAAAGTATGTGAAATATGTAAAGTTTGCGGCATAGACTCTTTAGAGGCCCCACAATATTCCCCCTTTTTACAAGATGTAATATTGCTCTTGGGTGTCCCCAGAACGCATCTGTGAAGTTTCAGCTCAAAATTCCCGACAGATCATTTATTATAACGTCTGGAAAATGTCATTTCTGGGGTGTGTCCAAAAAAGAGCCATTTTGGTGTGTATCACTTTAAATGCAAAATGAGCTGGATATTCCCATCCCATCTTCAGAAGAGAGCGTAGCGTATACATCTCTGCTTTGCATACCTACAGCAATAAACAGCTGGAAGAAGCAACATGATTTAGCAAGATAACCGGTGGTTAGCCGTACTGTACATTTTGGAAGCCAGACGCATCCATGCGACTGACTCAACAATGCAGGGAAGACGTTGGCTAGCGCCACCAAACGGACAGCATGGCATGATCTAATTTCACCAGCGCAGTGCTAAAATACTTAGATACCGTATGTGCACGAATACGGTTAAAACATTATCTAAGCACTATAACAACATGACGTTCACAAAGCAGTGTGGAGGGAAATAATTTGCGTAGACATAAACGTATTTTGAGGCGCACTGCCTTGAAAAATAAAAGTAATCCACTGCATTCTCAATGGCTCAGATGTTTGGAGAA
The DNA here is from genome assembly GCF_022985175.1 of Labeo rohita. Classification (NCBI taxonomy): domain Eukaryota; kingdom Metazoa; phylum Chordata; class Actinopteri; order Cypriniformes; family Cyprinidae; genus Labeo; species Labeo rohita. Next base: position 28,514,230 of record NC_066890.1, on the reverse strand, counting down.
AATTAAGACTCTTATGTTTAGTCTTACATCCAAACACAGAACACCGGGATTGCTTACGAGACATTGTTGATGTTACAGCTGCTCGAGCGCAGAGAAAATGAAGGACAGCGTGCAACTGAAGACAACTCGCTGAGGGCAGAAACTGTGGCAATGCAGGATTGTCAATCAGATGTTGTGGGCGGGGCCTAAACAATGTGATGTCACATTGCTTGGAGAATTAAAATGGCATGCCTAGTGAGACTGATTTGGTTTAATCTGGATTAAAAAATAAGGAATGGGTGGATTTTTATCATTATAGGGTGGCTGTGTTCACACACTGCCAACACACATTCATGTCTAGACACCATGGAAAAGCAGATTTTGCATAATAGGTGCCATTTAAAATAGTTTTACACAGTGGTCTGTTATTATGGGGACATTTACACACCCCTAAACGTGACGTGGCACAAAACGAAACATGATTGGTTGCTTTACCTGCCTGTTAAAAAGCCTCTTGGATGGTTCTTGGCCATTCAAAGCACCCATGGTTCCCAGACCTTCTACCGTCAGACTGATGGGAGACTACGTTCATACTGCTGACTATGAATGAAGTTCCATTTATGAAACCACTGATTTTATTGCTAATTTAATCTTGACAATCCATTTTAGAGAGATTTGGGTCTTTCCTAATTTACTCCTAGTACAAATGAGCTACTAGAAAGTCGATGCACAAGATGGCCACTGAATGAACTGATGTGCCTAAAAGGGACTTTGCTAAGAGCAAAATTATTGTGGGGTCTTCAGACACTGCACAAGTGCCAAGAATAAAATCAACCCTAACACAACACCTCTCTTTTTCTGCATCCCTCCCTTTCTCCTCTTTCTTATTCTCCAGAGAGAGCCTCTCTTTTAATTCAGTGTGCTTGCCATGCTAAAACAAAAAAAAAGACATGCTCCCTGTGCTGAAGCTGTGTCCAATTACTCCGGTGGGGGGATGGGCACTGCAGGAGCAGAGAAGGATTGTGACCCGCAGAGATCCTGCGCTCCGGAGAAGCCAGAGATAGGGAATCATGTAGAGTAGAAGCAGTCTGCGAGGATTACTCACCACTGGCTTATTCCGTCTGGCCTTAGAGCCAGTCTCTAGATTCTCAAGACATGGAAATGTTTGGAAGTTTGGAAGAATCTGTAAGTCCTTCCCCACCTCCATCTACACTACAAGCCTGACCAATAGCTATCTACGAGTCAGTTTCCCAATGCTGGAACATCATATATCTTGTCTACACCCATTGGTGCGACAACAATACAGAAAGGATTGCAAATTAGAAATGGTTGTCATTTAATGACAAACAATGCCCAAATAGAGGATCTCCCAGGGAATTCTTCAGATGAAAGCATGTCAATAAGAGACCGCGACTTGCATCAGAATCTGGAGCGTGCATAACAATAATCATCTCAATATGTTGGGTTATGTCCAAAGAGATAAATCAGAAATAATTGTGCACCCTCTTCCCATTTTCCAAAGCTGAAGCTGGCAATTTAGGCCAACAATGCAAGACAAGAGGATGCAACATTCCTATTAGGACGTAAAGATTTACTGCATCATGATCAACATAAAATGAAGGGCATAGAGTTCAAACTAACCCAAAGATGGAAGGACTGCATGAAGATGGAATCTACGTGGTAAGGATGTCTCAACATATTTACAGTCAACATTGCATCCAGAGATAAGCCAAGAAGTAGCTTCCCTCACACCCACACGCTCACCTCTTATTATCCATTATTTTGTAAGAAAATGAGGTCTGTTGGAAAAGTTGTACTTGGCGGAGATTAGATCTGCCTTCTCCACCATTGAAGCACTTGCCAAAATGGCACGTTTGAATCCGTTTCTGCACAACGTTTAGGTGTCAAGGCATTTTATCAATGTGCCTGGAAAGTCATGTTTACAAGTTTCCAGGCTGTGCTTCCGAGGAAGAACTTGTTTTTGGATTTCCCAAAGTTTGAGAGGTTCTCAGCACTGAATCTTTCAAAGACGTTTTGTTTGAGACACTTAGAAGCAAGCAAACAAGATATGTTTGAGCTTGAGTCTTGTTGAGTCAAGTCCGATTTCTCAAGGATGTCACGTAAATAAGCGAACTCTGATTAGTCATTTTACCTGTCAGTCATACGGCTTTCTCCCGTCTAAGTGGGCGGTTCTTGGCTAGGATAGCATGTTATGCTGATACTTAAGAGTCTGGCTACATGTGGCTTTGAGGAACATGCTTCTGCTGGAAGTGATCACTCGTCAAATTCATCAGACGCTAAACTTGCGGTTAGCCATCCTCTCTCCAAAAACACACAGACATACACACAAACAGCTTTGCATACATAAGCCCTATTCTGAAGCAATTTTCCCTGCGGATACATACATTTGTGTTTGACGCATGTACGATGTGATTTTCAAATCACGTTTCACCACATTTATTTGTCAAACACTGATAACTAAAGCTAATCTGCCTGGTGTATCTTTATTGCCAAATCCTGTTTTAAAGTTTTGCATTCCTCCAGAGGAGTCTACAATTTAGTGGCTGCAAATGACAATTGCTACACCCTGCGATTTATATACACAATGTTATAATTAGTCTTGTTTATTTTAACAGGTTTTGTGACGTTTGTATCCAGAGAACACAACCCTCCAGACCAATCCTTTCACATAAATACTTTTCAGTACATGAAAACACAGACATCCTATGTCAATAACTGTAACTCAGTTTATGTTGGTTTATTATTAAAATCCCATCTGAATATTGCTATAGGCAGGTCTCAGAGTTAGTGTAATTTCAGTGTATTTGCAGAGCTTTTTTATTTATGTTGTACCTGTTGAATGACACATATACTGTATCAGTATCAGTGTTTCTGTGTGTAAAGCTTTGCCAGTGTTGAAATGAGGCACTTGACTTTGACACTTTAAGATTCAAGGATGGACCTTGTACTTGGCGAATGTTCTTATTCCAGTTCAACCTGTTCAGGAGTCATTGCTCACAAAGTTGAGTTCTGAATGGTCTGTTTGCCCTTGTCACAACATGCAAGTCAGACCTGTGGCTTGTGTGGCTGTGAGACCCAGGCGCAGTACATTTGAATTATTATTTTTTTAATTATTATGTGTTATTTTATATTACTTATATATTGCCTATTATGATTATTATTAATATTAAAATAACATTTATTATTTATTTGACATTTTCTGAGGAAAATATGAGTGGTGTTTGAGTTATGGTTATGGTGGAAACCAGACATTGCTATGTAGGTGCTAGAATATTGTGAGTAGGCATTGTTAGCTGTTTGTTATGGTGCTTTGGCTGAGTGCTAGATGAATTACATGCTAAATGATTACACTCAGAAGTTCTAAAATTTTTTGTCGTGCTCAGTGTCATTTACATATGGCATACATATTAACACGACTAATTGTTTTAGTTTACATAAATGTTTCCTATTAGTTGACACAATGTATTTGATTATGCTACATTACGTTTATTCGCAAAAAAATTCAGTTGCATTTTTGAAAAGTTTTACATAGGGCTGGGTGATAAAACGGTAACGATAGTTATTGCGATATAGATCATCTTGATAAAACGGTAATAGAGCTACGAATTATAGAGCTAGAATAGAGCTAGAATTTGATTAATCGCATACAAAATAAAAGTGAGTTTGCCTAATAAATGTGTGTGTACTTTGTGTAATTATTATGTATATATAAATACACACAAATTAATATATAGATATTTAAGAGAATTATATTATGTACAATATATTTGTATTTATATATAATATAAATTATATGTTCTGACCGTAAAGAGTAGTTTAAAACCACAATTAACTGGTTTAATTAGGAGCAAAATCTGCCTCTGAATTTGAAAGAAATAAAGATTTGAAATTTATCATGATAATTATCAATATCAACTGATATGAAACATTTTATCATGATAATTTTTTGGCCATATCACCCAGCCCTCGTTTCATGTACAGACGACTCTTTGTCAAAACCATCCCCGTTCACACAAATCTGCAAAAACAAGTAAAAACGTGCATAATGTGCAGATTAATCAAATTCATCTCAAATTAATGAGATAATTTAACATACACATCATGTGCTGATTAATTAAAGCTAAAGTTATTATTAAAGATAATTTTAAGTTATCAATGCATTCAATTAGAAAAGTACTGAATAGACATTACAAAAAAGTAGTTTTAGAATAAAATAATTTAATTAAACGTACAAAAATACAAATAAATACTGAAATATGAAATGATTTTTAAGAAACAATACTATTAATATAAAACTAAAAGCACCAGTAGGTGATGGCAAATCAATGTCTTAATAAGTGAGTCATTCAGTTATTCATTCACTTGATTCGTTTAAACGGTTGATTCATTCAGAAAGGAAGCAATGAAAGTGACTAACTTTATGAATGACTCACTAAGTCACTGACTCACTCAATTCGTTTAAAAATGTGGATTCATTAATAAAACACTGCTGTGTGTTGATCAGAGACACACATCAGTCCTCCTAGGGCTTTATTTCCTTTGGTGAAATTACTGACAATGTATCTAAAATGTAATTATTCACATGTTTACCATCTTCATTTTTAAGTAAAAACATTAATGTAACCTATTTTTTTCTTTCTACCAGCCAGTGATGATGAAAGAAAGAGAACACGCAGTGCTTATTATAGTAACACATGCGCAACTGCATTTCAAAATAGTAATCGAAAAAGTCTACAGCATGCACTTTACCATCAGCACCACTGGAGCTGATGTTCAATGATGGTCTTTTGTAGTGTTGACTAGCCTAATCACACCTTGGTGGGCGGAGTTAGTGTAAATAGCCTCTGCCAACAAGCCAGGCTATTTGCACTTAGTGTAAATAGACACTCCGTAATATATTTTCTGTCCAATTTTATTGTGTTACTTTCAATGAAAATGTGGTTATTTCATGTTTTGTGTGGTTTTTTTTTATTCAGTATCAATAAAATTATTGTGTTAAATTAAAAAGTCTCACAAAATTACTTGATATTATTTGATAAAATAATAAATAATTATTCCAAAGCATTTTCGGTTTCCGTTTTGGTTTTCGGCCAAGTGCATCCAGAATTTTCGATTTCGGTTTTGGCCCAGGATTTTCATCCCTAGGCAAAACGTATCCTTTTTTTTTTTTTTTTTTTTGGCCTTTATGCCTTTATTATGATAGGACAGATCATAGCTGACAGGAAGCGAAGTGAGAGAGAGAGAGAAAGGGGCGGGATCGGGAAAGGTCCTCGAGCCAGGATTCGAACTCGGGACGCCCACAGCACCGACAAAACGCATCCAGTTTTCAACTAAACTTAAAGCTGGGACACACCAAGCTAACGGTTGGCCCCTTGATGAGCGTCTGTCTGGCTATTTCTATCAGTGTGTTCCACACGTTGGCTCTCTTTGGGCTCACAGTCGGCTGTAGTCTGAGCGGTGTGTTCGAGCACAGCTTTTTGGTCTAGACCTCATCTTTCATCACCACTAGTTCTGTGAAGTCGACTTGGTGTGTCCCGTCCTTTAGTTTCACCCTCAGTAAAGATCTCCAAACTTGTCCAAAGACAAGTCTTTCATGAGTAGGTAGTGGAAAGTGTATATTTGTACTGTTTACTTTCACAGCATCATGAGACAAGGGCGGAGGTGGTTACGCATTAGCAGGCTCCTAATTAATGCAGAATGTGAAGGTGGGGGAGGAGCTAGGGTAATTAGGGATTAAACAGGGGTTGTTATGTTGTTCCTATTTGATGGGATTATTTACACACCAGGTTTTAATCACCGCCGTCCAGATGTCATTGAAGACGCAACCTTTAGCCATAGCTGAGTGGTTGTTGGGAGCAGACCTCTCAACCAAACCTTTCCTAATTACCTCATTTGGCCTTTCCTCTCCGGAGCTGTTCTCAGGTTTTAGTGCGTATGTGGTTCAGCGACTTGGCTCTATTTCTCCAACGCTTGTTTGTTTTTTAACACCTGCACGTTTTCTCAAAGGAGTGATCGCAGGACGCTGATTGCAGTTGGATCGGTCTTGTAAGCTGGACTACACTACAATGACTTTTCTATTTATAAAATCTCGAGAAACATTGCAACGACGTTTGTTGGCACGTCGAGACATGCCTGTGGCCAAATGTCAACTCTGCCTTGCAATCGATCAAAACCGACAATCATCTACAGTATTTAACACATCTCTCTGGTGAATGCCATTCATACATTTGTGCTGGTACAAAAAAAGTAACAATATCAGACTCCATTCAGCATCTGATTGATATTTTTGAACACTCAGCAGTGTAAGAACGGACGATGGGTGATCCGTGGCGTTTACAGTCCCGCCCAACCTATCCAATATGCTGAGATTGTTTTCTAGGAACCCATTGTACTTCAATCCCATGCTGTCGAACCTGTCTGTAGCCGCTTCTGTTTGTCAATATTTGCATGTAGGATGATGTTGCCAACAACGCCCCCCCCCCCCTTCACATCCCATCCCCCGCCCTCCTTCTTTCTCTCCACTGTATCGCATGTGTCAGTAAGGAGCTAATCCGCACAGTCTATTTGCCCCCTTGTTTTGTTTGGTTTCTAATTTCGCCGCTGTTGGAAAATTACACATAATTGCAGCCTACAAATGCTAATGCCCCCCCCCCTTCTCATTCACCATACATCTCCACTGCTTACAGCCCCCCCACCCATTGCTTGTCTCTTCTCCTCTGCAGCCAGTAATTGTTAGTGTTGAAGAAATTCTTCATCCTCAATAGAGGCTATCCAAACACACTCGAAACAGAACACCATAATACACTGATTGACAGTGGACAGTGTCAGTTCACTTTGGCGTTGACACAGCAAAACATCAATGTATTCACTGTAAGAGACAAAATGAAGGGAAATTCATACAGTAGTTTGCCTAGGTGGAGTCTTATGAACCTTGACGTACGCAGGTGTGGAATGTCAAATTTAAATGGAGAGTTCACCTAAAAATTAACGTTCTCTCAGCATTAAGTCAGCATTTACTCACACTCATGTTGCTCCGAATCTGTATGGTTTTTCATCTTCGGTGGATGGTCATAATGATCTTGTACATAAATCAAGCCCACAAAGCACAACAAAAAGTAGTTCATATCAGTGTTATATTCATTTAGTATAATAGTTGTAATATTTTGGATTAGCTTTTGTATTTTTAATTGTAGTTAAAGCAATATTAAAGATGTGTTTCGATTGTCACACCACAGAAAAATGTGTTATTAACCTCCCAGACAAATTTGAATGATTTAAAAAAAAAAAAATCAAGTAAATAAATTATCAAAATATAAGCAGTATTCTCTGCTCTGAAATACTGGGGGCTTGTCCGCTGTCTGCGCTGAAGCCACGTCCACTCTGGGGAAAGCTGACGCCCCTTTCAACTGTCAAATAGACCAATTATAAGTTTGTAAACATTCGGCATGTGCACGCATCATGGTTGCAGAAAACTCTGGAGAGATAGCCTTTACGGCTAGAGAATTAAAAAAGATTATAGATTTATATAGATTAGATGTCATTTTCAGAATGTTCTCCGCATATTACAAGAGCTTGTCACCCAGCGATAAGCACTGTTATTTAACAAAATTGACGTTAGATAGTACAAGTCTGAAACAGGGATGACCATTTTGTAGGCGGAGCCTATCTGGTGACAGAAAATGACGGTTTTCAAGTGGCAGTATGGAGCCATGGAATAAAAGAATAAAAAAAAAAGGTCAATTTGATTTTATATTTCAAAATTCTGCTTTTATTCTTGCAATTCCGAGATCATATCTCACAATTCTGATACGGAAGAACAACTTGTCATTCTCTCTTTTCCTCTCGGCTCAGAATAGGAGTTTATATCTCACACTTCTGGCTTTTTTTTTTCCTCAGAATTGACAAACTCACTATTTTTGAGGTAAATCGAATTATAAAGTCTGAATTAAGAGAGATAAACTTGCATTTGCGAGAAAAAAAGTCAGAACTGTGAGATAAAATAAATCATGTAAAAATGTTAATAGTAATAGGTTTAAATAATATTTCATGCTGCAACCGTAGGGCTAATACAATACATCCCCTATGAACAGCATATGTGAATATTATTGTTTAAATCTAATTTCTGCTTTAAAAGTAGAGTAATCATAGCAATTTTCATCCATAGTATAGACGTTTAAATGTTTGCGTTTGCTTCAAATGGCATCTTTGATGACAGTATTCTATAAAAATGATTTGCATTCTGATTTTGACATCAAAATAATTTTTCTCTTATTCCATGGATTTTACCCATTTACCTCCACTTGTTACCAGTGTTTTTCTGCAACCACTATGCGCGTAGAGCTGCAAGTGACGTAACTGTGACATCTACCCCAAATTGGTCCACTACAATTATACCGCTAAATAGATGACCGAATTGTTTTGTAAATTATCGCAACCAGTTAATATGCATTTACATAACGAAAGCATAGCTAGCTAGCAAACTGTAGGCTGTAATAACTAACTGTAATGACAGTAACTCACAATTGAGCAGAAGAACCATTGACGCTAATGCGCTCTACTTATTATAGTGTTGGGGTGGGCCCAAGCTCAGCGGCTCCAGTGTTTCACTGAGACATGATTTCAGGCCCGTCCAAAAAATGGTGTTTTCAATACATTTCTAACATTTAAAATGTGTTTAGAAACAATTTCCTTTACACAAAGTTAAAATTTAGTAGTGCTTTTGTCATTTTTTCTACACTGCTTTTTATTTCCACTTTTAAGTAGTTTTAGTACTTCAACGTAAACGTAACATTTTTCATTTCCAAAAACATATTTCTAAAATTAAGTTTTTGTTTAATACAAATTTATTATATTTTCTACCTGATCTCATGATGAAAACATACCTGTGGGGACTTTTTTTTCGCGAGACACAAAATACGTACCAATAAGTACATATGCAGTTTCCAACAGAAATTAACTCTAGAGGTGGTAAAATAGCGAGCACTTGTAATCGTTTTCATACACAGTTATGATTACAGCTCTGTATGTTTCGCTTTGTGGACGTAACAAGCTTGGTAGCTTAGCCGGCATGGAATTGGACTTAGATTGCGGAATCCTTGGGTACGAATCCTGTGAAAAAACAAGACTCACGATCAAAGAGCTGATAGTGAAAGGTCGAAAAACAAGCTAAAACGGCATGCTTGCTATTGCATTTTTACATCACATTCACTTTTGTTCATACTATCGGGTAGGTTTAGGTGTAGTGCAGATGATACGTTATTTTAAAACATCACGGAGCATTAGAGTTATAGCACCATTCAACGGACATTTCAAGTCAGAACTGTGGTGACTCGTACAAACCATATCACATAAAACGTACCATATGTACGCTCATCTGTTCCAGGGTAAAAAACTGAACACTCTTGTAGCGCCAGTGGACATTTCACTTCAAACATGTCACGAAACGTACATGGCGCTATGTATTTCGTGTCTTGTGAATGTTCCCACAGGTACGTTTTCGTCATGAGACCAGGTTGTATATCTCATCATTATTTCAGTTGCCAAAAAACAATTTATAATATTTTAGTTTTTTTAATTAACAATAACAATCCTGGTCCATACGACTTGTGCACTATATTCCAAGTTTTCTGAAGCCATATGATATGTTTGTAAAAAAGTCACACTGAAACCTCCTCAATTTGCTGAATATCTTCCATAGTTCTGAAATCTTACATATTCAAACCTTTAACTTTAATTTTAATACATTTTAATGTGAACCAGATGAAAATTTGGCTTGCTAACTGTAGCTTATATTAATGCATTTTTGTTCTCACAAAAATTTGTTTGAGATCACAGAGTAATTGATGCACCCCCTGCAGTATCATAGCAGACCCCCTATGGGTTGCGGACCCCCTGTTGAAGACCCTTGGTCTATGATATCCTGGTCCCTAGATATCTCTTTGACACATGCACATTTTTAAACTTGACATCACACCAGCTTTGATGTCAATGATGCCAAACGTTATTGGCTTTCGCATGTCGCCCAACTAATTATCACCCATTAAGTTTGGATATATTGAACTAGTACTAATACTCTCAGAAAGCTAAAACGAAGACGATAAAACCGAATCAAAAAAGCGCAGTCCAAACATTCTTCAAACCGTCTCCTTTTTTGTATATTAAAAGGCTTTACACACAAGAATACTAGAATTAAGAGCAGGACGCATGGAAACTTGACCTTGCAAAAGAGTGGTTTTTAAAAGTGAGGCGTTGTGGGAGTAGAATGAGACCGAGAGACAGAGCGAGACAGAGAGAGAGACAGTGAGGGAGGGCATAAAGAGGTCATGAAAGTGGTTATGAAAGCTGTTGTGACCTAATCTTCAGTGTTTATGGCTTTTTGCAGTCGCAGAGATGCAGGCTGAAATTAGAGTGGGTGATGCCACAGAAGCACAGCAGAGACAACGGCAGACAAGAAGTAACTACAGTTCACCATCCCTCTCACTCCCACTGAATTAAATCACAAAACTTATTTTAAACAACAACAGCTGCATTGACATTGTCATTTCATTTCATTTCATTGTCTGCTTTTTTAAACACTGTAATTTAGGCAGAATAATTTTAGCGAAAGCTTGAGTTTTAGATTGACACTGGCATGATTTTTTTTAGATTGGACATTTCTTTATAGACCCCTGGAAATCAGTAGTTCAAGTTCTCCTGGGAAGAGAGTATTTACAAGTTGAGAAGTCGACAAGCTATGGCACTCTCACACAGCAGCAAAGAGGAAACTGACAATGTGCTGACAGACAAGACAGCGCAGCTACATTTTGGTACGAAGCAAAGTTTCAGCTTTCAAATTTTGTAATTTTGTAAGAAATTCAAACAGTAAATATCGGTTTCTGGCTCTTTAATGTGTCATGACAGATCACTGTAGCGACACGTGAACCGATCATCACTTCCTGATTACTAGTTATAGCACAAAATAAACATGAACGAACTTCTCAAAATATCTTGTTTCAACCACGGAAAGACGTCAGTATACACAATTTTTAAGTTCAAGTCCACCAATGTTAATCTACTCTCCTGTCTGGTTTGTCGGACAAAAATGGTAAATTTAAAAATTTACCGTCAACAATAGACACTGCATCCATCATTTCCTCGGTTGAATCCAAGTTACCCACTTAGTAGTTACTATATTGTGGTGGCGTTCATGTGCGTTCAACTCGTAAACACAATATCTCCGACATGACTTGAACACACCATTATTTACGTCACAACCATAAACTAATTTTCTACTTGCTAGTCAGTGTTAGCTGATATTGTGGGAGGTGCATTCTCATTCCAAGTTTGGACAAAAATTGTTGTTCTGCAACTTGAGATTAATATTTTTGGTACATTTTCTGAAAGAGAAAGAAATGTGTATGAATGTATTTTTAGTTTTATCATGGCAGCTCTCTGAAGATTTTAGCATGGATATGACAATGTCAATGTATTTGGTCTTGGCGGAAAAGATCTGCCATGCTGCTGAATTGCTGCTTCTGTTGGTTATTATCGCTGATGCTGCTGCTGCAAAGCAAGTACACAAACTTGCTACTGCCAATACATGCGCCGATATGGTGCTGTAGCATATATAATAACCTGTAGCAGATCTATACAGGTGGAGCTGGGGAAGTGGAGGGTTTCAGAGGAACTCTGAAAGTGTGCTGCAAAATGCTCTTGCGAATGCTAACCAGCTTTAAAAGTAAAACAGTAAGCTTATTGGCTGCAAATGCAACATGAACCAATCAGCTTGTGCCGAGTAGTTCAACACTGTGAATATCATCAATTTGCACAATCAACATGCGCCATCTAGAGTTGCATGATAGAACTTGGCATTTCATTTTGTCTAGCATGTGGACGTTTTAGGCCCCGATCAGACAGAACGCATTTTTGCAGTGAGAGGCGCCTTTTTTGAATTGTTTTCTATGGGCAGTGAGCGTTATACGCTCTATTTATGTGCCCCGGGCGCCTCGCGTTTTAACCGCCTGCTGCGCCTCGCGTTTTTGCCGGAGTGCTCTGAGCGCCTTAAGTTGAAAAAAAGCAACTCTGAGCGGAAAAGCGCCCGACCTCATCACGTTTTTTTTTCATTGTCCAATCGAATTAATGGAGAGGCGGACCTTCCATTGTGGTGACGAAAGTTTTACCGTTGCCTAAAAAGTCCGGAGACTGGAGTGATGGAGGAGAAACTTTTGGTGTCTATCGCGGGTTACCCGGAGCTGTGTTTTTTTTAAGGTTTTTGCTGATATGACAGTTTACTACACAGCTAAAAAACAAAGATTTTAGAGCGCTTGCGCTATAATCCTTTGATTAGATTGACAGGACAGCTGATTTGATGGTTGCCTAGCAACCACTGCTCTTTTTTTAAAAGTCACCAGAAAAAGGCAGTGCGGTGCGCCTCGCGTTTTCAGAACTAAAAAAACGTGTTCGGTGTGATCGGGGCCTTAATTGTGTTTTCCAAATATCTAAAAATCTTTAAAACTATTCAAAATTTACTTGAGAAGATGTTTTACTACTGTTCAAAAGTTTGAACCAAGTAACTTTTTTTTGAAGAAAAGTGATTTTTGTGAAAGAAGAATCTTATGATCACCAAATCTGCATTTGTTTGCTTAAAAATACAGTAAAAACAGTAATAATGTGAAATACTAATGCTGTTTAAAATAACTTTTTTCTATTTTAATATATTTAAGCCTAATTTTCAGCATCATTACTTCAGTGTTCAGTGTCACATGATCCTTCAAAAATCAATCTAATATGCTGATTTTCTGCTCAAGAAACATTATTATTATCAGTTTTGAAAACAGTTGTGCTGCTTGTGGAATCCATGATACATTTTTTTCAAAATAACAGCATTTATTTAAAACAGAAAAATTCTTTACCATTATAAATGTCTTTAGTGTCACCTTTGATCAATTTAATGAATCCTTGCTGAATAAAATGATCCATTTAAAATGATCCCCCCCAAATACAACAAAAAATGCTATTTGTGAACCTGGACCACAAAACCAGTCATAAGGGTCAATGTCTTGAAATTGACATTTATACATCATCTGAAAGCTTATATAAAATAAATAAGCTTTCCACTGATGTATGGTTTGTTAGTGTCAGGACTCTGGACCTGTTTTGTCTTGTTTTGTCCCTGTAGTTGTTCCTGTGTTTCCTTATTTGGTCATGTTCTTTTCCTAGTTCAGTTTGATTATGAATCCCTTTCACCTATGTTTACCTGATTACTCCGTGTATTTAAGTTCCTGTCTGGTCATTTGTGGTTTGTCGGGTCTACTCGTTGTTTCGTGTGTCTTCTCAAACCTTCGTTGTAGATTATTCCTTGTGTTTCTCAATTAAAGTACTGTTTACGTTTACTCCGTGTCTCCAGCATGTTCCTGAGGCAGCGTACTGTGACAGAAGACTGAAAGAGTGTTTGCCCCCCGTTTTCTTTTTCTTGCTTTTTCATAAGTTTTTGTTTCCATAGTGTTTCCCTGCATGTATTCCCTCCTTCGCCCTGATTACCTTCTCCTCCTGCTGGAGCAGGGCCACACCAGACTATTCCTGGTCCTCACTAACTTTTCCTGCCACCCCGACGACGCTCTCTGTGTGTTCTACAACACCAGCCTAAACCCCACGTACAGGGCGCCGTCATCCAAGAACAGCCCTTGAGCGAATTTCACCGCCTTCGTGGAGTGTAAACAGATCCCCTTTCACCGTCTGTGCTGAGGGGGGGTCTCGCCAGTGCCACTCCGAACCCAGCGCCCAGCCCTCCATCTTTCCGCTGCATGGAGCGTTTGTCCGAGCCCACCGCTGGGACATTTATGCTGACCTGTCCCTCTCCTCCCACCTTCATCAGAACTGACTGAAACTGCCCTGCCAGAGCTCAGCCCAGACGAGGCCCAGACACTCTCCCAGCCATGGGTCTGCCAGTCTCCATCGGCATTACAACTGGAGGATCCCTTGTCTCTGCCTCCAGCCTCAGAGTCCAGGACTCCTCCTCGGCCTGTCAACCCAGCGGCTCCACCATGGCTCCTAGCTCCCTCCTCTCTGCCGTGGCCCGGCAGTCCACTGGCTCTGCCAGGCTCCCCTCGTCCCTCCGGCTCTGCCTTGGGCAACCATCCTACACCTCAGGACTTCACTTCTCCGGCTTCGCCTCATCCCTCCGTCCCTCAGGCTCCGTCACGCTTCTCTATCCCTCCAGCTCCATCTTGGTTCTCTGTTGCTCTGGCTCCACCGGAGCCTCCACATCAGTCGCCGAAGCCATCAGTTCCACCTCGTCTCACCGGATCCTCCTGATCACCCTGGCTCTTCTCCGTCTCCGCCTCAGGCTCCACCTGGAGTCGTCAGCTCTTCCTCCTCCATGGCTCCTCTTTCTATTGGCTCCACTATGGGTCATCATCATGGCTGTGGCCTGGGTCCCACCTGGCTCCCCCTGCTTCAAGTTCCTCATCCCTCCGTCTGGTCCGCCCTGGTCTCTCCTGTTGTCTCCCTGACTCTTCATTGTCTCCACCCAGAGCTCTGTTCGTCAGCCTCCTCCTGGATGTCCGTCCTCCTCGAGCCTCCTCCCATGTTTCCATCAATGCCTCCCTCTGTTGTTGTTATGGCGCACCTTTGAGGAAGGGGGCGATATGCCAGGACTATGGACCTGTTTTGTCTTGTTTTACCCCCGTAGTTGTTCCTGTGTTTCCTTATTTGGTCATGTTCCTTCCCTCATCCTTTCACCTGTGTTTACCTGATTACCCCGTGTTTTTAAGTTCCTGTTTGTTCATTTGTGGTTTGTCGGTCTACTCGTTGTGTCTTCTCAAGCCTTTGCTGTGGATTATCCATTGTGTTTCTCGATTAAAGTATTGTTTACATTTACTCCACGCCTCCAGCATGTTCCTGAGGCAGCGTACTGTGACAGTTACAATAGGACAATATTTGGCCAGGAATCAACTATTTGAAAATCTGGAATCTGAGGGTGCAAAAAAATCTAAACACTGAGAAAATCGCCTTTAAAGTTGTCCAAATGAAATTCTTAGCAATGCATATTACTAATCAAAAATTAAGTTTTGATATATTTACGGTAGGAAATTTACAAAATACCTTTATGGAACATGATCTATACTTAATATCCTAATAATTTTTGGCATAAAATTACCCATACAATGTATTTTTGGCTATTGCTACAAATATACCCATGCTACTAATGACTGGTTTTGTGGTCCAGGGTCACATTTGTCTCAGTTTATTATTTACTACTCCACATGGCTTAGGTGAAAACCGAGAACATGTATTTACAATATTAACAGGGCCATATATTGATGTATCTTCTACTTCCACAATGAAAATACCATCCATTCTTTCAAATTAAGCATAAAGATTATGAATCGCAGTAGCAGAATCGCATCTGCCTGTCTGGGGTTTCACTCAGCTCTCGAACGCACCGTTGTGCCGAACTAATCAAAAGCAGGTATTGCTAAGAGCAACAAGAAAAAGCCTATTCGTGCATGAAAAAAGTCCCACCACATTGTGGCGGACCACGCATGCCATTTCGGTGATGTAGGTAGATGGAAGCGGGCCTCTCCGACTTGGGGGAAGCAGAAAAAGCAAAGATATTCTGTCTAGAGATGGCGGCGCATCTGGTTTTCTCGCATCAAACTGTCGATTTTGGAGTATTTGGGATGGGGACAAACGAACGAGAGTGCGCGGCTTTATGGCGAAGATACGGTGGATGACATTTGCGGTTTGATTGCACGGTGTGAAATGCCAGCGGAGGAATTTTCTTGTCCCTTTTCCATGCCGTACTGTCATCTCGTCTCGTCTTAGCGTGTCGCATTGTTGACTGTGTTTCCGTGGGTCAGGCCAGCTAACAAGATCTGCCTGTTCCCTTCCAAGGGCCTCAACACCCCTAAAACTGCGCATACTAACACACACACACACATATACACACAACCCTCCCCCACTGCGAGCAGAGGAGGCATGTGGACAAACCGCAGGCAGGGAGAGGTACACAGGGCCAGGGCTATACTCTCCCTGATTACTGCAGGAAAAACACCATTGCCAAGCCGTTTCTCTTGCCTTCTCGCTCTCGCACACGAGCGTGCTCGCAAACTGCTGTCTTGCACAGATACGTGCGCATTCAGCCTGTCGTTTTCACGCAAAACACACAACAGCACTGACAGACACGTAATTGGACGCATACATATGCTTACCCAACAGGCTACCGGCATACACACACACACACTCAGACGCACCCACACAGAGATGTTCATTATTTCAGCAGAAACACGCACACACAAACATTCGCTCGCACATAGTTCTTCAGTGACGTCCGCCGCACACACACCCTCCTCTCTGACATACTACTGCGGCTCTCCCACACATACACACACACCTTCACACACTCTTAAACCCATAATGCACTCCGACTCCTGTGAGATTCCCTCACACACTCCTGGAAACGAGCTTCTTTTGTCAAATACTCACTCTTGCACGTTCACACTCAAACACATACACACACAAGACACCTTTTTAATGACCTGGCTTGGTTTTTTACATATAACTGGGGTCATTTACGATACACTGTAATGTAATTGTAAGAGGCGGCATAAACAGTAGAATGTTTAGAAGTGCAAATTTGCAACAGTTATGTGTACACATACTCTATAGACTATTTACCTTTTTTTTTGTTTTTGTTTTTTGAGGTGCCATGCAAGAAAACATTAACAAGGTAATTGTGTCTATTTATCTCACAATTCTGACTTTTATGAAGTCGCAATTGCAAGTTTATATGAATTTTTTTCCTCCGAATTTTGAAATTTCTTGCGATTTTTCTTATAATTCTGAGCTTACATCTTGTCATTGACATTTTTTCTCTCAGAATTCAGTGTTTTTTGCCACAGAATTTTTAAAAAAAAAGGTATCTGACTTTCTAATCCTTTACTTAGGATTTTTCAGGTTATGTTTCACAACTGTGACTTTTTAGAGTTTACATTTTTAACTCACAATTCTGACTTAGATCTTGCAATTGTGCCTTTTTTCTCAGAATGTAGTGTTTACGTCTTGCTGCTTTTTGCCACAGAATTTTACAAAAAAAGGTAATTGTGACTTTTTAATCTCACAATTGTTACTTTTCTGAGGAAAAAAGTCAGAATGGTGATTTATAAACTTTTATAACTTGCAATTACGAATTAACATCTTGCAATTTTAACCTTTTTTCCCAGAATTTTCAGGTTATGTTTTGTAATTTAGACTTTTTTTCTCAGAATTGTGAGTTTACATTTTTTTCAGAATTCTCAGAATTCCAATTTTACATCTCACAATTTTATTTTTTTTTCCAAATGATAAAAAAAAAAAAAAAAACATAATTGTGAGGTTTTCAACTCGCAATTCTGACTTACATCTCGCAATTGTTACTTTTTTCTCAGAATGCAGTGTTTACATCTTGCAGCTCTTTTTGCCAAAGGGTAATTGTGACTTTTTAATCTTACAATTATTCAATTTTTGAGGAAAAAATCAGAATTGGGAGATGTAGACTTAAAATTACAAGTTTGTAACTTACAAATGTTTACATCTCACAGTTTTAACCTTTTTCTCTGAATTTTCAGGTTACGTTTTACAGTTTTCTCAAAATTCTGAATTTTCATCTTGCAATTCTAACAACATTTTTTGAATATGGTTAAATCTCACAATTTTTACTTTTTGTTTTTTAGTTCCTCAGAATTTCTGTGCAGTTCTGTGTTTTTGTTTCTGCCATGGAATAAAAAAGGTAATTGTGACTTTTTAAATCACAGAATTTTTAAAAAAGTAAAAAAAAAGTCATAATTACGAATTTATAACTTTGAGTGTACATCTCACAATTATGACCTTTTTCTCAGAATTTTCATATTACATTTCACAATTTTGACTTTTTTCTCAGAATTCCTAGTTTAGCTAACTGTTACTTCTGTATCTCACAATTATTAATTTTTGAGGAAAAAGAAAGTCAGAATTGTGAGTTTATAAACTGCAATTGCAAGTTAACATCTCACATCTTCTAACTTTTTTCTCAGAATTTGCAGGTTACGTTTCGCAATTCTGATTTTTTTCTCAGAATTCTAAATTTACATCTCACAATTTTTTTTAATCCGTCTTTTTTTAAATTGATAATTGTGACTTTTTACCTTACAATTCTAACTTTTTTCTCAGAATTGAGATGGTAATTTTATGTAAACAGTTACAACTGCAAGATGAAAAATTGCAATTACGAGTATATAACTTGCAGTTCTGACTTTTTTCATCAGAATTCCAACTTTACATCTCACAATTACTACTTTTCTCCCTCAGAATTTCTGAGCAATTTTGTGTTTTTGTTCCTGCCATGGAATAAAAAATAAAAGATTACGACTTCTGACTTTTTTTTCAGAATTGCAGTAAATGTCAGAAATTTGAAACACAAGAATTGCTCAGAATTGCAAGATTTTCCCGTGTGGTGGAAACAAGCATTCATAGAACTTTGCAGAATAAATTTATGGTAAGATGTGTTAAATGTAGCTGAATACATCGTTAATTTAGGCTAAACATATGTATTAATATGCTCCATTAGCAGCGGTTGCTCATTGCCACTATACATCTTTGTAAAGCAATTTACATTTATATGTTCTCCTCAGTGTGCTCCACACGTACATATTCACGCACACGTTTGCATATGTATGTTAATATGTAAATGAGAACGTGTGTATATGCACAAGGTGCATTACACTGGGAATTACTGGCCTTAATCGCCATAATCGTTTTCTTTCCCAAGACATTTTTTTATATATTCAGCCTTGTTTTGCATAAAAGATGACGATGAACCTCCTTTTAAGTTTTTGGATTCGCAAATTTTCTTGTCCTCCTAAAAGCTTCATGAAGACTTGTTCTTCATCGCCATCCCAGAAGGATACCACAAGCTTCGTTTATTTTCAGAGAGGAAGGAAAGTCCTGAATTCATAGTCTTAAAAAAACGCCTTCTTGGTTTATCACGTTTTCATTTTTAATACTTTCAAAGACTTCAAAGTTCCACAGCTGAGCAAATGAATTGTGGCTCAAAGCATTAATTGCTATCAAAGCTCATTTAACGCATAAACATGTATAAATTACATTCACTTCAAAAATGACAGAGCACTCATAAAGACTCATAAAGAATACGGCCAAGACCGCCTGCAAGCACTTTCCATGAATAGGATACATTTCTCACTTTTCTTTAAGCATTAGAGACACAAATCCCATGAGAGAACTATGTTTGATAACTATTATCTAACATACAATTAACTCTTAGCCGGTTTTAAACACACTGAATGTCTGCACCCTCGCTTAAAATGGTAATTTTCAAATGGATCCAACAATGTTGTTATTGTGACATAACTTGTTGAATTGATATGTGGTTCATTGAAGTAATTTTTCCAATGTCCCCCCCTAAATGTAGGATAAACTCTTAACGTATCCTGCTGTAATTAATCTACTTATTTATTTAAAACTTTATTTAATTAAAAATACCATTTAATTTAATTTTGACAAAATTTTAGGAGCCGCAGGTCTCAAAAAGTGCCATTAATTACTCATTTAACTCATAAACATTATAAATTATATTGATTTCAGAAGTGACATCCACAAACAGCCATAAAAATGATTGCCATCAATGAACAACAAATCCGTTTCCCTCCTCCTCCCATCCATTTTGTGCAATCAACACGGCACAACAAGCTGTGGCTATGACAGTATGATCCATTTAAAGACAACCAGGGCCCAATTGATTATCGTCTCAGTGTCCAGGTCCCAAATAATGAGATTTGGCTCAATTAGGCTCCTTTCAAGGTGTGAACGCAGAGTGAAGAGGCTAGTAGAGCCGGAGGCAGCTAATCCACACGGCTCTCGGACTGAGCGCAGTGGATTATACCCACTGCTGCTGTTTATCCTGCTCATACAGCAGCCATCCGCACCGCAGACACCTCCTCAAGAGATAACATCTGATCTGGGCAGAGCCTGTGTGTGTGTGTGAGGAGAGGCTGACAAACAGCAGGACTCAGGTTTCTTCCAGGGCTCATCACAGCCCAAGTGTCTGGATCCTGGGTGTTTTTGTTTTAGTGCTCATGTAGCACAACTGGTAGAGTTATAGCACTGGCGATACCAAGGCCATGGGAAAAATTCCCAAAGAAAACACATACTGACTGGATGCGCCTTTGGATTTTTGGATTTTGCTGTCAGAGATCTTCTGGTTGAAGATGTGCAACAAAACCAACAGAGTAGCCAAAACAGAGCTTGCTATGGATGCACTGCGCTTATTTCAGTGACGTGAAATGTTGCACTCGGTGAGCTACTGGCGTAACCTGTTGCTATTTTTACCACAACACAACTCTGAAAATAAAATACTGATATGATGACCGCAGTTACTGAAAGTGCTTTCAGGTGGCAAAGGATAGAAGCGTAGACTTAAACCAAATGCCGTAACATTGATTTTACCCCACAATGAGTCTAAATGCTTCGGATATTGAGTGAATTCCATGATGAGAAACTTCTTCAGTGTCTGCGCCGCCATGACAAGCGTCGGCATGTTTACATCCTGTCAGGATGGCATCTAGCGTTTCTTGTCTCTGCCGTTTATAAGCTCTTTCAGTAGCTGAGGTCTACTAAAAGCCTCAAAGGCATCAGGGCTAAAGTGTAGAGAACAAGACGTGGGTCTTTAGATAGTTTCATTTGTCCACAGGCATCTTCCCATTTTTTTCTCCTCTTCTTATTATTTCCGTGATGCGGAAAACGTGGACGGAATCGCAGAATGTCACGGAATGTCTCAAAGTTTGGATGAATTAATCAAAAGTAGGTCATTACACTTAAATCCAACCCCGATATTGACTAGTATCTGTAAATATTAAGCCGCAAAATACAATTTAAATGTGAATCCTGCATGTTCTGCGTGCCTTTATGTTAATGAATGGCGCATACGTGCGGTTTTGTTTACTACACACATACTGAAGCACGCGTGATGCTCGCAGTAACTTTAGCGTCTGTTGTCTCACTAAATGAGGACATAAATACATGAGCGTCTGCTGAGAGTCACTTCATGAATTTGACCGTTCCATTTGAGTAAAACTAGCGTCATATGCACACAGAACTGTAAAGGTAGACATGGCAACCCGTCAAAATAAAAGTCCGGTTTAACTTGAGATAATAAATTGAGAACTATATTACTATTGTTCAGTAGAGTTTACACAGCCCACTGCTACTACCACTACTACTACTACTAAAATGAAACAAACATTATTTTTTTAGGGTATAATCACACAACATTTTTTCCATGTTTTAATTTTAATAGTAAATCCCCTTTGGTTGCCAAAAAATAAAGTTTGCTTCATTTTCAATAATTAAAAGATAAATTAAATTCATGTTTTATGCCTTCATTTGATAACCAGAAAATGTTAAATACACAACACAGAATTTCTGAGGGAAAAAAATGTAATTTCATAAGGCTATTTTATAAATAAATTTGAATAAATTAAGTATGCATTGAAATAATTAGACATGCTAAAACAGAATTTGATAACAATAAAACATGGTGAGAAAAAAATAAAACATTTCACAGGGCGCTAAACGTCATTTTTGTTCAACTTCTGATAAAATGATATGAAATTGTATAAGTTTCATGATTTGAATTAATTAGACATGCTCTTTGATTAATAAAATGTAATTTAACCATTAAAAAGGAGTCGAGAAAAATTCAAACAACAAAAAACGGAATCCAGAAAAATAAAATCTGAAAAAAACGGAATATGGAAACAAATAAAATGGACTTTGGGAAAAAATAAAACGGATTTCATAGGGCCCTATTCTTATCGCTAGGAAAGCAGTGAAGACTTACATTGATTCTCTTGTTGCCCTTCGACTGAAAATTACAACCAAAAGCCGCACAATGTGCCATCGTACTGCTAATTTATTTTCTGAGCTGTGTATTTCCAGTTTTGTTGCGGTAAAAATAGCAACAGGTACCGCCAGTAGCTCACCGAGTTCAACCATTTGACATCATTGAAATAATGGCGCCCCCCATAGTCTAAAATATGTATAAAACAATGCGTTTTTTTAATAATGTTAATCTTTCATGGTTTTACTACTACATATTTCAGTAATTTTACGTTATATTAATCACCTACCCTGGCTTTACGAGCTGGGTGATAATATTGTTACATTTTACTATATATATATTTTTAAAGTGCCTCTGAAGATTTAAATTCTAAAATCTGAATGGATGTGGAATGTTTACGCGACATTTAATTAAAAATTAATATTTTTAAAATAATGTAGAAAAAAATAAGCTTTGAATAAGCTTTACTGAAATTAAGTGTTTGAGCTTTCTAATGGTGTTTTTATACTGAAGATACATCTTGACCAGAGATTTTGTAATTTGTTCACCTCATCTGTGCTCTTTTGTCTAGTACGTGTTCTGTTACAACAACAACATGACAGAAGACAGAAAAGACTGTGTAACGCAAGCGGTACAGCAATTTTGGTAGCCTGACAGTCGTGTAGTGAGGGCACGGCCTAAGTTGCATTGGATAAAAGCATCTGCCAAATAAATAAATGTAAATGGATGTTACATGAGCCGCAAGGACTGTGCTGAGGCTGATGGGATTAGATGCTCTTGATTGAGTCTTATACCTCGGTCTGAACTCTTTTCAGTTGGTTCAACGCAGAAAATTACACTTGCGTCAAGGTTCACGTGGACAATTATAACGTCTGTGCTCGTTTCAGAACAAAGCCTACAAATAAACTTGACTGACTTCCTTGTAGGGATTTTTGTCCAGTTAATTGCGACTAAACTAGCCTTGCTGGATAAACACGTTTAAATGCTTTTACTTCCGCAAACATACCAAATATGTGGCTAATGTGTTAATCGTACAATACTTAACTTTGTGCTGTCAGCCAAAATAAAGACTTAAAAACGTCATATCTGTCACTGATCTCATTCTTGTCATTGGAATTGACAAATACATCCAGCACATTTCAATCATCAGATGGAAAATGGCAGTGTTGGATGTCCAAATTACACCAATATACAATGATAAAAGGGTATATTGAAGAAAAATACAGTTCTCAGAAGTGCATTCTTCTGCTTATGTGTACACAGTGATGTTGTAAATTACTATGACAGGCTTTTGTGCTCTATTTGTACTACAAACGTGCTGCAATTGACCGTAGTCAGGTTATATCAGGTTTGCACTGCGTGATTTTCAAAGTTGTCAGATCACAACTGGGTAAAATGTAGTTGCTGTGAAAAAGGTTTTGTGCATACTACATGAAGGATCGGTGAAACCTATCACCTATCATTCATTGACCTCAAATATGGCTTTTCATCTGAAAGATGTATGTAGTAGCAACTTTACATGGCGCTCAAACTAGTGTTAACCTAGAAAAATGTGCGCTCATTAAGTGTCTGTGCGGAGTGTGGAAGCTGAATAGTAGCACGCTCACTGCATGATGAAGGCGTCGGTGCAGTCACTTGCTCTTAAAATACTCTGTCATTTTTGGTCATACAGATAAGAGTAATACATCTTTTGAATCTGTAAAGACTATTTAGTTTTGTTTATTTGTGTGCACTCACAATAACAACGAAACGTTGGTCTTTTGTAAAATAATGAAAGCAAAGAAGCTTTTTTTGCTGTCTCTGTCTCTGTGAACTTAAGTGTGTGAACTCTTTGCTGTTTTTTACAAACAGATTTATAATTATAATATCTGCTGGTGCACTGTGGCAAGCTTTTTTGCCTGCGCTTGAGCGCTTATTAGGTTATGTAGGTTCATTATTATGATTTATATACTTTATTAATAAACATGCGACTAATAGTCGACTAATGCTTGAAATGAACGACTACAAGTTGACCAGAAAAGTCTTTAGTTGAGGGCAGCCCTACCTCCCTATGAATTGTCTTTTGCCCTGTGTCGTGCTCTCTCATTGGCTGTAGGTCTATTATGACCCCTCCCCCTGAACGTTCTCATGCCCTTGTCGTGCTCTCTCATTCGCTGTGAGTCTATTATGACTCCTCCCCCTGAACTTTATCTTGCCCTTGACGTGCTCTCTCATGCACTGTGAATCATATTATGACTCCTCCTCCTGAACTTTCTCTTGCACTTGTCGTACTCTCTCATTGGCTGTAGGTCTATTATGACTCCTCCCCCTGAACTTTCTCTTGCCCTTGTGCTCTCTCGTTGGCTGCAAGTCTATTATAACTCCTCCCTTTGAACATTCCCTTGCCCTTGTCGTACTCTCTCATTGCCTATAGGTCTATTATGACTCCTCCCCCTGAACTTTATCTTGCCCTTGTCGTGCTCTCTCATGCACTGTGAGTCATATTATGACACCTCCCCCTGAACTTTCTCTTGCCTTTTTCGTACTCTCTCATTGGCTGTAGGTCTGACTCCTCCCCCTGAACTTTCTCTTGCCCTTGTGCTCTCTCGTTGGCTGTAAATCTATCATAACTCCTCCCTTTGAATATTCCCTTGCCCTTGTCATACTCTCTCATTGGCTATAGGTCTATTATGACTCCTCCCCCTGAACTTTGTCTTGCCCTTGTTGTGCTCTCTCAGTGGCTGTGAGTCTGTTATGACGCCATCCACTGAATGTTCCCTTGCCCTTGTTGTGCTCTCTCATTGGCTGTAAGTCTATTATGACTCCTCCCTTTGAACATTCTCTTGCCCTTGTTGTGCTCTTTCATTGGCTATAGGTCTATTATGACTCCTCCCCCTGAACTTTCTCTTGCACTTGTCGTGCTCTCTCAGTGGCTGTGAGTCTATTATGACGCCATCCACTGAATGTTCCCTTGCCCTTGTCGTGCTCTCTCAGTGGCTGAGTCTATTATGACTCCTCCCTTTGAACATTCCCTTGCCCTTGTTGTGCTCTTTCATTGGCTATAGGTCTATTATGACTCCTCCCCTGTACTTTCTCTTGCCCTTGTCGTGCTCTCTCATTGGCTGTAGGTTGCTGCTGATAATTTCCAGTCAAAGCATATTTCACACTGCAGGACTGAGTTGCCATCAGGTCCTGACATTTAGCATGCCAAATGTCTCACGGGCATTGGCGACATGTTGGTGCTTCTCTTAGATTGCGTCTTTAATAACACACACACTACACGATTGTCACTTGCGTGAACTAGCGCCGATTTGCTTTCGGGCAATTTTTTTTGGAAAGACATTTCATCAGTTGTACAGTCGTGCTGAAAATTTCTGAAAATTTCAACCTTTTAAAAATTGTTAGTAAATCTCTCATTATGCTATACTGTCAGCAAATGATCACCAGGCCTCATAGGTCTGAGCTTGAACAGATACTTCACCCAAAAATTCTGTCATTAATTACTCACCCTTTGTTCATCTTCAGAACACAAATTAAGATATTTTTGATGAAATCTGAGAGTTTTCTGACCCTGCATAGACAGCAATGCAACTAAAATGTTCAAGGCCTAGAAAGGTAGTAAGGACAACGATAAAATAGTCCGTGTGACATCGGTGGTTCAACCTTACTTTTATGAAGCTACGAGAATACTTTTTATGCGCAAAAAACCCCCAAAATAACGCCTTCATTGAACAATTTCTTCTCTTCCGTGTCAGTCTTAATAATATTAAGGTTAATGCCACTGATGTCACATAGACTATTTTAACGATGTCATTACTACCTTTCTGGGCCTTGGACTTGTCAGTTGTGTTGCTGTCTATGGAGGGTCAGAAAGTTCTCAGATTTCATAAAACATTTGTGTTCCACAGAGGAACCAAGATCTTATGGGTCTGGAACGACATGAATAATTAATGACAGAATTTTCATTTTTGGGTGAATTATCCCTGTTTGTAGATCATTTTGGCAATATTTACTAAAAAACTGATGTGCATAAGCTCATATGAGTGACCCTACAATCAATCAGTTCCAATAGGAAATACAAAACCTGTGATCAATGGTCATTTTTGACTGGGAACACCAAATGTGTAACAAAGTGGGGGGTGATAATATTAACTAGCATTTTTAAACGCCCTGTACTTCTATCCCTCAGTTTCCTTTTCATTCCTGTCAAAAATTAAATATGATACAACCCTGACTATTGCTTCTTAATCTACAATGCAAAACAGACAGCAATACTAGTGTACTATGATTCCTAAATGAATGACTCTTATAAGCTGGTTCTGTTTAGTGAATCAAATACACACAGTGCAACCACTTTAGTTTGACTTTCATACGATTCTTCAGAAACCTCTTTGTACATTGACAGCCATTAAAAAAATGGTGGAGTTTGTGGTATATTCTTCTATACATGTCAAAATGTTACAGGACCTCTTGTCCAATCCTCCACTCTTGACAAAGTAAAAGTGAACTCATCTCAGCCTGGTTGGATTGGGTTTTTTCTTGGGGACGGGGGCCCTCTTTACTTTTTACGGCCTCTGTTGCAGGCCTGTAGAGATATGGTTTCATTCTCCCGGAGCGGGACAGATCCTGCAGGCCCCACTGTTGGCAGCAGCTTTTATTTGATGTGGACGTCTCCTGTTGGGTTTCAGCACCAGCTAAACATATGATCTTCATTACAAGCTGGAGCAGGAACGGATGGTGCTTGCTGACTGGTGATGCTGGACAGATAGAGTTGGAGCGAGGCGTTAATACAGACCATGCTGACATCCGCTGCCAGACTGGGGGTAAAAGTCAGCAGCTAAATCTGACATCAAACGCATGTAGTATCTTCAGCGAAATCTGAGATGCAGTTTTATCTATGCGATGAATTGTACCGTGAGATATCTGACGGGGTCTTGTACAGATGAGGCACGTGGCGTACAGGTAATTGACATCTCACCATGTATCACCACTGTATGCTGATGCTGTACAGATTTCACAAAAAAACCCAAAATATCACAGCCATGTGATAAATAAGAACACAAAAGCATTTCCATGAGAAAGTAACTCTATATAACTCTCACTGAATTATTCATGAATCTTTGTCTTTCAGCAGTTCAGACTGCACAGAATATCCAAGATTCAAGTATCGGCAGAGTTATCCAGATTAACCTTGATTTATAAGTGATGCTGTGCAAAAGATTACCGACGCCGCTTATGCAACAAGTGCAACCGAATGACTTGTGCGAACTGACATAAAGCTCACACTTGCACCATATATATATATATATATATATATATATGGTCCTCAGATGTGATTGGCTGAGTGCAGTATTCTAGTGATAACAGAACTCCAACCATTTTACTGTTTGTATCACTCCGTTTGCGGTATTCCTCACAACAAGTGTCATGGCGGACGTCCAGATGCACTATAATTTTATAAATAATACGGTTTTTCAGGCGAGAATGTACTTGCAAGTTCGTCAAACCTGTCGCAATACATTTTGGTGCACAAAATCTAAATAAAAATGAATAAATAATGACAAAACTGTAACTTTGGGGGCGAAATAAATCTCTTAATTCACCCTTTCTGAGTTTATGCCCTAAAATGGTCTTAAAACAGAGCCGAAAGGGTTAAATTCAATAAGTCATGGTATCAAATGTTGCATACACTGAAAAAAAAAAGGAAAATCTATTTTCAAAATACTTGAAAAAAAAAAAGCATTGCTAATACAAGAAATTTACTTTCAGAGACCATGTTGACATCCTGTCTTTCATTCAATTTATTTCTTTAATTTTCTTTACTTGGTCTTTATTCTATTTATATGTTTATATTAATAGTTTACGTTAAAATCATCAAAGTCTATATATAATTTTTACTTTTTGTATTTTTTATTTCTGCTGTTTATATTACAATAATTCAATTTTTTATCCAATATAAATTCATGTCTTGACGTTCATATGGTTTCCATGTAAAAGGCATATGCATAAGATATATATTTACATATATAGATAAGTAGACAAATATATTTTATTATTTATTTTTAAAATATTATTTAATTGTATTATTTGACATGTTTATTTTATTTATATGATATGATTATATTAACAATTGTATTAAGTCACAGCAGTCTAAAATTCATTATTTATTCTTTCTACAGTTTATATTAACATTATTTTATTTTTGACCGCGTGATCAGCCAGTTGTACAAGTTTGATCTCCTAACATGATTTTTCAATACCCTATAACTGCAAGTAATATCTCTATGAGAGGACAATGAGTAGACACTACAATACCTCTCTCTGAATCTTCATCCACTGGCGTCGCTGTTGGACAGTGTTAATTCATATAAATGAGTTATTCATACACTCATACTGAGTTTTTGTTTTATTTTTGTATCGTCAGTTATTGTATCGTTTGATTTCTTCTTATTTTTTAGAGCCAGCACTGCCTCCTGTGCCTCCTCTGAGAAAACAGCCCAGGTTAAATGAAAGTCATTTAGGTTAAAGATGACAGAATTCACAAATACATGGCGCCTCAAATGTTATTACATGCAAAAGAACATAACAGCCTACAAAAGGTCAACAATTCAGTAAATGACATGAATTCTTAGGTTAACCACATTTAAAATCTCTGTCTTATTCAGAAGGTTTGTTTTATTGAGCTGATGATAGCATAACTCTCGATTTCATTGTCTAGGCCTAAGCGTCTATTGTTCCCCTCCGTTTATGATCCAAAATATTTAGATCTCACATTTCCATAATATGATGGGACAGGAACATTCACATTTATTGCGTCTTTATCCTAAGTCCATTCTCTCCGTAAAATCAGAACGGCACAGTATTTTATAACGCTCCCTTATCAGCTTCGGGGTTTAGTTATTTACTTTAAAATGGACTAATTTCTTATTCTAGCGGAGGGGGGAACGGCTGCTGACTTGAACAGCTGCTTCATGACCCAAAAAACTGTCAGTCTTTCCCTGGAATAAATTGTGGACCGTTCCATTTTCGACGGAGGGGGACCAACTGTGTGGAGAAAGACATGCGGAGGCGAAACCGGCGTTAATTACGTCAGGATTTGTTTTGTGAAACAACACACGCATGAAACACATCCCTAAATACATATCTGATCGATTAGACTGAGTGTAAGGGCGATGTTTGTACGATTAAAAGTTTATATTTGTGTGTGCGCACCTCGGTGTTTTCTCGCTCCGATTCGGGTAGGCTCATAGTAGAATCAATTCACAGAGAGGGGAGCTTGAAACCGTCTTCTCGTGCCCGCGCGCCGAGTTTGGTGAGCGGCGTGTTGGGTATCTCAGAGCTGAACTCTGGGTGTAAGATGTATGATAAGCTGTCCATCTCCTCACTCCATCTCCAGGAGACATATTCATTTACGTTTAAATATTTCTAACATGAACGTACGTTTGAGAATGCGAGAAACAGGCGGTGCGCGCGCATTCGGTTTGTTGCGGAAATTAAAACATTCTTCGCGTTCTTCAAGTTACATCTTAAAGTTTCTCTTAAAGTCAGTCTGCTAGCAGGGCTTTAAAACGTATATTTGGCTTTGCCGCACGGGTGTCAGGAGTCTGAATGCAAACATTACGGTTCTCTTTCCTCCTGAGGTACTTGTAGGTCTGATACACTTGGTTAATTTGATTGACAGGCGTCAAGTATTACTCATGCAACTCCTTTGTGACGTCACGCTCGGTTAAACTCATGCATTATGTATATTATGCATATTTAAGAAAGAAAGGATGGGATTAGATGTGTACTTATTTTTATTTTTAGTTTAGTTCATTGTAATATATATATAAATAGTGTAAAATGTTAATTACTCATGTTTTGATTCATAAAAGTGGAGTGACTCTCAAATATGATGCAAAAATGCGGAGGTATTTTGATACATGACTGACTTTTTTTTTCACCATATATTTTTTTTGCTGTCTGAGCTGACATACATGATGTAGCGCGAAATGTGAACTGGCAATTCTCGCATATTGATGTTCATGTTGCTGTTGTTGTTTTTTTCCCCTTATCTATTATTCTCGATTATTGCCCTTTTTACCCATTTACGCAAATATTTACCCATTTACGCAAATGTTTTAGTATCATACCTTACGCATATTTGGTGGTCCATAAATGACCACATTCGTAAAACCGCCAAAAAGCACCTACTTATGCATACATGAGATGATTATGGAAAACAGGCGATATCACATTCATACCACTTAGTTTCTCTGACTGTTTTTCTCTCTCACTCTCTTTCATTATTCTGTTCATTTCTACAGGGCCCTGTGTGGCGGCGGGTTTGGCTCTTCAATGCACTGCAGGCTGACTTTACCAGCAGGCTGGGACTGATAAGGAAGTCGTATATGGTCGAAGCGAAGCTCTAGCCCAAAGACAGTCTACACAAGTGGGAATGAAGCTCCACTGCGCCCCCTGTGGCAGCATGTGTGAAGTGCAGGCACAGCTTCGAACTGTGACACAACATGATTGACTTGTTAGTCACACTATACTTATTTTGAGGTATTATGGGTAGGGAACGTCACACCGGCGTCACTTTCAGGTTAGTGATAAGAAGGAAATGAAAAGTCAAAAAACGATTTCCATTTGTACAAACAACTGTGCTTCTACAGAAAATTCTCCAATTGTGTTTCACAGACAAAATAACATGAGGGACGGATATGAGGTTGAGCAAATAAGGCCGGTATTTTCATTTTGTTGCTTTTACGCTACCACACTGAGATTACAAACCCCCGTAATCCCTCCCACTGTAAAAATCCTCATCTAGATTTATTCTCATCAGGTGTGGCGAGCCAATGTTATTCAGAACCCAGCGCAGCTCTTCATCAAGTGCAATGCACTGTGGGATAGGGCTCGGGCTGTGCGGGGGGGAGAGACAAACAGAGCAGAACAGGGTTCATGTAGGGTTGTTATTAGCTTTGTGCGTTAGCATTGAGTCAGATGCTTCGGGAACTGACCGTGTGAGTCATACGCAAACAAATCTATCTTTAGTTGGGTTTCTGTAGTCCCCCAGCAAGCCTATTGTGTGGCATCGCAGTCCTGTCGACTATGTTAATGTTTGCACAGCAGCACAATGGTCTCTATCTGATATCCTCATCTGCTACCTATCAGGTTAATACTAAACCGAGGTGACTAGATGGACCAGATAATAAGGGAAAGAGAAGAAAAAGGTTGTACGAATAATAACATTATCCTTATAAAAATTTGTCCTTATAAACATACATTAAACACAAAACAATGCATTCATTTGGAAAGCAGCTTAGATGTACAAATATCTTAATTTCTGTACCACTGAAAAAAAGAAAGTCTACAAGTTCAGAACAAAGGTCAATAAACGATGGTTCAATGAACTTTTCCTTCACATATATACACACCATAAAAGAAAAATTTTGAAGATTTTTTAAGACTCTTTAAGATTGACTTATATACGAGGATACGGCCTTTAAAATTCCCACCAGCTCATTTGCATGTTCCAAACTAAAAATTCATATTGGATTTATATGATGGCTTTCCACTGTATTTTTAAAGAGGATTTTTTTTAGATTCAATTTCAATTCTTTGTTGGAATTTAATAATTCCGATAAATTCTGAAGATCAAATTTTCACTGTTTTCAATTATTATTTATTCATTAGAGCAAGATTCGAACAACATGTTCACTTCAACTCGCCGTGTCCACAGGATAAAGGTAGTGGAAAGTAGCCTTTTCATAATATGAAGCTTTACTTGTAAATACATTTGTGTAGCGCTGCTTGATTTTAAATTGTAATTTTAGTTGTCAATCACTATTAACTTGGAAGAGGCAAATTAATAATTACCTTTGAAAATTAAAAAGTCTTTTTAAGGAGAGTCAGAATTGTCAATCTCACACATTCATTGAAAAGAGCTTGCAAAACAAAGTGGATTACATGGCTCTCTGGAATGCTTGATTCTGATTGGTCAATCGCAGTATTCTGTAGTCCGAGATTTCCTAATAGAGGGTTTGCACTTATGTCGCGATTTGGTCAGTTACCCGGATGCGCTGCCATATCGGCGATACTCGGATGAAAACAACAGCATGGATTGCACAGTTAATGTACTACTGAATACGTTGTTCTGCTAATTTATGCTGTCTAAACCACGGAAAAAACGTGTGAAAACTGCTAAATCAATAGAGAAGGACTAAGAAAGCAGGAAAGAGTGCAATTTTTTTGACAAACTAAAGTTAATAGGTGGCATAGATACGTAGGAGCAGTATTAATTAAGATATTAGCCTAATATTTCACCTACCTGATCGGAAATGATAAGAACAAATACGAATGTTGTCAAGATTCTTGTCCTGGAAATCCTGGTTCAGTTTAGCCAGCCACAAACGCCTTTTGTTCCTCAGACAGTTTTTGCATGCTACTCTTTGATTTGATAATTAACTTTTGGCAGTCTATAGTTGCCTACTCCAAATGTTTCTCCTGGTCCGACCGATTAGTACAACCCAAAACATGACAATAACTGATCATTTTCCAGCAGAAATAATTAGCAAAATATCCGAGTTTCCTTTGGTTCAGTGGCATTGTTTACGTTCAGTACCGCCAATATGGCTGATTGATGACGTATCGTGAAAAAAACTCTATTCGCTATCGTCCATGGCAACGCTGTATATCAAAACCCGCCACTACTTTCGCGCCACTCGTGTCACGTCAGCCTCGCGCTCTTGTTTACAAACGGTTGGATTGTGGTAAAAGTTACCTCAGACTTCTGTAGCAATATTCTTGTACTATTGTTGTAGTTTTTCGATGAGGAAGCTTTAAGACAGTACACAGGTAGGATTATAATGTTATTTGAATTTCATGTGTTTACTTGCGAGTAGCTGTACACACAAAATCCCTCCGCGGTACATTATCCCGTACTTAATATAGGCCTATATGATGCAACTTTTCATACCTGTTGTAATTCATCGATTATATTAGGTAGATCCATAGAGCCAGGTGGGAAATGTTCCATCACAGCCGATGAGGACATAGAGAGGGTGTGTGACAGGGTGTTAAATCTGAAGGAAGCTATTTTTGAAGAACAGTCTGCTGGACATCTCGCCTAAAATGTGCCGCTGACCTTCACACGTTCGCACCTGCTTCACAGCACAGGTGGTTTGTTTTTGGAAAATACCTGTAAATGGTAAGAGATGCGGCTTTTGCGGCTGTAAAAGTTCTGGGAAGCAGAGTTTTAATGTGTCAGAAATGGGTTTTTGACACCCTGTATGTAATGCCGGGGTTAAATTGAGGGTATATAACCAGTGATTCATTTAAATTACATCTGTGTGCATGTAATAAAATAACCCCCGGGCGTCTACTGTAGTCTCTGTGTGAAAGTACGCTATCTAGTGGGCATAATGTGAACGTACACTTTTGCACTTACATAATGTATATGCTTCACACCACCAAGCATTGTAGGTTTCACTATAGACAAACAAAAATAACATTTAAAGAATTACTAGTAAAAAATAAGAAAATAAATAATATGTGACTCTGGTCCACAAAACCAGTCATAAGGGTCTATTTTCAATTACGTCATCTGAAAGCTGAATAAATAAGCTTTCTATTGATTTATGGTTTGTAAGAATAGAACACTATTTGGCTGAGATACAACTATTTGAAAATCTGGAATCTGAGAGTGCAAAAAAATCAAAATATTGATTAAATCACCTTTAAAGTTGTCCAAATGAAGTTCTTAGCAATGCATATTACTGATCAAAAATTAAGTTTCGGTTAATTTATGGTAGAAAATTAACAAAATATCCTAATGGAACATGATCTTTATTTAATATCCTAATGATTTTTGGCATAACAACAACAAAAAAAAATGTATTGTTGGCTATTGCTACAAATTTACCCGTGCTACTTATGACTGGTTTTGTGGTCCAGGGTCACAATAATAATAAAATAAATGCATATATTATAAAAATAAATGATATATAAAAAACATGTAATGCCAGTTGTAATCCACAGCCATTCATTTAGCAGTAACCTAAAGCTCTCTACCGCCCCCGTGTGGTTGCTGAGTTATTACAATTAAAGTGAAACTACACTGTAAAAGTGTGCAAATGATTTGAATGACAGTATGTGATTGCAGTGGATGAGGAAAGTCAATTTAACACTGTATTTCCACAATAAACATAATAGTTATTGATGTATAGAGTCATATACATGTTTTGGTTTGAATTGTTTTAATATTGTAACAATTTACTTGAATAGGAACTGGAGCCACACCATCTTAATTACAACATGAAAACACTTTATTTGTCTGATATTATGGAGCATCTTATGGGAAATTGTTCAAAAGAGAAAAAACAAAATGTATTACCGACTCGTATTTCATACAGTAATGATGAACCAGTAGATATTAAATGGCTTATTAAGGTATCCCACCTCTTGACTTCTTAGTAATCTATGGTCATAATTACAATGCCTACTGAACATTAAGCAAAAACACAAAGATCACGAGCGTACAGCAGTTTGTTTCCAAAATAGATGGGACGATATATTCAACGTCTTGTAGCGTACTAGCATGCACTGTGGCTGGGCTTAAATGGGGGAAAAATAGCAGCACAAGACAAATAGTGCCATGAAAGCCTGTCAACTCTACAGTCTAGATACAAAAGATATTCGTCAAAGCCTGGTGCTAGGCGTTCAAAACCCGCCCCAACTCCACCCCATCGCTTTCTCGGGCAGAGATGGAGAATATAAGGGGAAAGGCGTTGGAATAATACAACAATTCGCATTCGGTCTGAACAGCAAGCGTTTTTCCTCTCTACGTTGGGAATAAATTTACAATGCGTTGTAAAATCTAAATGAGCTAAATGAGAGATGAAAGACTACAGGCATATGCTTTAAGCTTCGAATAAATACATAAATAAATAAATAAATACATCATGCTTCCTTGACATGAATGTGAGTAGTTTAGTCAGGCTTGTTATGGATGCATAATTACGCATATGAAAATCGCCCTCAGTGCCTGTTATAAAGACTGTTTTTAACTTAACTATACAATTGAACGAAATCCTAATTTAACTCTTCAAACTACCGGCATTCACAATCTGTAAAGTAATTAAGAGTCCTTGTCAGTTTGATTACATATCAGTTCAAAGGACGCATTCATGTTTTGTAAACGTCGTTACGAAAGCAGATCTTTCGCTAATTGGCTGCATTTGATTTTTCCGTTGCTCATTTCACATCAAAGCGAGAATCCAGAGTGCGACGTATTACCTTCAAAGCTTATCTTCCAGTTCAAATCTGTCGCTAATTAATAAAGAGGAGGGGTGCTTTGAAAGTATTCATCGTTAAACTAAACGTTCGTAAACGCCTTCTGCTCTTCTTGTGAGGTTGTGGCGCAATCTTCCATCTGAGCCCCTGTGTTTATACAGTGTGTTTCTGTTTAAGAATTCGATAAGAACGTATCACAACGGCGATAAGAAACTTGTTGCGAAGTTGTTACTAGTGTATACATTATAGTCAAAAATGCGTTAGTACGTTATGTGAACAAGCACCTAAACTACAATTCCATGAGGTTTTGCGAATTCAGTGAGGAGACTAGTATTCAGACAGGACGTACGTCGTAACCGATATAATAAATGTCGTCATGCATGTTTTTTGTTTTTTTTATTTAGAAAAACAACGTAACTTCCCCTTAAATTGCGAGAAATAGCTCTGGAGATGAGTTGAACCCTAGTCGCCAAAAGTATTGACCTCTTCGGTGCTTTTAGAGAGATGTTTTGCTCAGGTCGACCTTGACCGGAAGCGGCCCCGCCTCCTTGCTCTCTTCCGATTGGCCGATTGTCATCGCGATCACTGGCGTCAGGTGGTAGGGGTTGACCTTTTGGGCATCATCCATGTACTCTTTATCTCCGTTGATGCTAAGCTGTAGATACAACACTGATTATCAACATTTAACTTGTTGCTGTCCAAATTATGTATTCAAACTATATTTTTAACTAGCCACGCTTTTGAAGACGTTCATATCCACCTTATTCTTCAACGCAGAAGTAAGCCTATGAATGAGACTTCCGGTTCATTAGCCGCTATAAGGAAATAATGAAAAGAATAACAACGTGCAGTAAACACTAAAACTGTCTGCACTGCAAACCAGTGTGTTTGTAATTAAGATAACACATAATATTGTAAGACACACCAATTTGCAATATCAAGCAGCAAAACAAGCTGTTTTGTACAGCTAAAAATAGCTGGATGCAATGAAACCGGAAGCCAGACCCATAAAATGTACGAATGGCAAAATATAAAGTGAAGGAAAAACAAAATAAGGTGGATATAAGTTGGATAACTGTTGGCTGCTTCTCTGCTCCAACTCATCCACTTAAAGAAATGTTCTCTCCTTGTCTGGCTTGTATTTTTTGGTAGTGTTTGTTTGATGAATGAATGGGTACCTGAGTCTTGATGTGTTGCTCGGGTGCCGTGACCAGACTGGCACAGCTAAGCCACAGCATCACCATGATGGACAGGAAGAGACATGCTGCTAAAATCCAACGCGGCAGTCCTGAGCGCCTACAGGAAAGATATGGTAAGAAGTTACATATTGATGTGTACATTAAGAAATTGTGTTTATATACTAAAATGTCGATATTTTCAATTTTTGTGATAGATAATTGTGTGACTGTGTGTGTATACATACATACATGCATACATACACAAACATTTATAAATTCATATGTATTTACAAATTATATATATATGCATGTATAATATATAAATATTTAATTACATAAAATTACATTAATTACATAAAATTAAATTAAATTATAAATGAAATGTAAAAATTCTCTCTCTCTATATATATACACACACACAAAACATTGTTAAATAATTACTAATGTTCTTTTTATGTTAATTATGCAATACATTTTAGGCATAGGGGAGTGCGGGGAACAACCTTTGAATCTCTCAGTTTGTGTAAATCCACATGGGGTTCAGAGTATAATTTATCCATGTTTTTTTCACACTTGTCTAGTACAAATGTCGCTTTGTTTCATAATTACAGTGTGTACATTTTTTGTTATTTACCTCAAAAGAAAGGAAGTGAAAAGTGATCAGATCAGACCGCTTAAAATGTTGTCTGATCGAATTTAAAAAAATATGCACGACAAACTAAAATATGTTGTCAATAAATTAAAATGATTACATTTTTCAAATAAAATAATGGCTTTTTTAAGAATTAAAACTAATTTTTGAGGTTCACAATGAACACATTGCAACCATGCGTGGGACGGCTATGATCGCAAATCACAGCTATAAAATATAGTTCAAAACAATGTGCGCAAATACATGAAACATTCAGAAAAACACTCTCCTCCCTCCAAACACAGCTCTCATAGAACACGAGACACATAAACGAGCCAAAATGCTTCACATTTCTTGAAATAATAATTTCTCAACATTAAACATCAGTTGTCAGTCTATATTCACCTCTTTCTTGTGGTTTCTTTTTAAAATCCATCAAAGTAAATAGTGAAAATTAGATTGTAACGCAGTGTTACAACATTCCCCATCAGCGTGACTGGAATATAAAACTGGTTCGTGTCTGCTGCTGGTTTGCCAAGCATTAATAAACTATCTGAACTGATAAATAACAGATTGGAGATTAAAATAATAGCAGATTTGTCTCATTTTAAATGAATACTAAAAACTGAGATGAAAAACTTTTACTATGGTAAAATAAATATTCAGCAATATCTTCAAAAGGCTTTTGAATTTTGGCACACTTTTTTTGTGACTATGACAACTAGTAAATGCCGTAAATTTGGTTATGCTAGCGTGTGTGGAAATATTTAAACCATGCGTTACAACTAACCCCGCATTAGGTTGTGCCCCACTCACCCCTAACTGACTAATAAGCTTTTCATTGCCAATTAAGTAAAATTATTGAACTTAAACATCATATGTAGCAACAATGAAAAAAACAAAACAAAAAAACAATGTATATATTTAAATATAAATTTGTATATTTACATATATTTACAAATACATTATACAGCAGTCAACATTTGAAGTGGATCAAAACCTTTCATCAAAGTTGTCCTAAAACTACAACAATACCCATTCTTGTCTCAGGACAACTAATTTTTGATCCACTTCACATGCTGACTACTGTATATGTAAGTATAATATATAAATATTTAATTATATAAACTATATGAAAATATATACATAAAATGTTAACAGTATATCTATATATACACACACACAACATTGTTATTTTTGTTAATACACAGAATTTAATAAAATTGTATGTATAAAATACTAACATTAACACACTAAATTGTATATATATTAAATATTAGTTTTGTGTGTGTGTGAATAATGTTATGTAATGTATAAATAATGTATTCATACAATTTCTATGAATTTATTATACATATAACAAATTAATATATATATATATATATATATATATATATATATATATGTGTGTGTGTGTGTGTGTGTGTGTGTGTGTGTGTGTGTGTGTGTGAGAGAGAGAGACCCTGGACCACAAAACCTGTCATAAGTGGTAATATTAGGGTATATTTGTAGCAATAGCCAAAAATACATAGTATGGGTCAAAATTATATTTTTCTTTTATGTCAAAAATCAAGTGAAGATCATGTCCCAAGAATATATTTTGTAAATTTACTGCTGTAAATATATCAAAACATTTTGTTTGATTAGTAATATGCATTGCTAAGAACCTTCATTCAACTTTAAATGCGATTTTCTCAATATTTTGATTTTTTTGTACCCTCAGTTTCCAGATTTTCTAATAGTTGTATCTCGGCCAATCAGCTTTCAGATGATGTATAAATCTCAATTTCAAAAAACTGACCCTTATGACATATGTGACCCTGGACCACAAAACCAGTTATAAGGGTCAATTTTTCAAAATTAAGCTTTATACATCATCTGAAAGCTGAATAAACAAGCTTTCCATTGATGTATGGTTTGTTAGGACAGGACAATATTTGGCAGATATATGACTATTTCAGTATATGGAATCTGAGGGTGCAAAAAAAATCTAAATATTGAGAAAATCACCTTTAAAGTTGTCCAAATGAAGCTCTTACTAATGCATATTAATAATCAAATATTATGTTTTGATATATTTACATATCTTCATGAAACATGATCTTTACTTAATTTCCTAATGATGTTTGGCAAAAAAGAAAAATCAATAATTTTGACCCATACAATGTATTTTTGGCTATTGCTACAAATATACCCCAGCGACTTGGTTTTGTCGTCCAGGGTCACATATATAAAAACAATTATATGTACTGTTTATTTTATTTTTTTAATAAAATTTACAAAAGTTAAGAATTAAAATGTTTACTTTTTAAAATTAAAAAAAATTAATTTAAAAACGTTTTACTCTGACATAACCACAGTGTTACCAAAATACAACTTGTTTTTATGTACATGATCAATGGACCATCAAGCTGTTTGAACATTGAAAGATGTCCTGACTGAAAAAAAAAGTCCCTTTCACCTTGACATGCAGCCCAGGAAGTCGTGCTCAGCAGCTGGGTCCTCGGCATGTTGGCTGACATGCTTTCCTTTCGCCCCAGGTTTTGCCGCATTCCTCTCCCCATGTGACCGCCCACCTGGAAGGATGCAGAGGCAGCACTTTCAGCAAGTGGACATTGATTTTATGACCCTCCAGCTTCGGACAAACTACAGCGGCGCAGCACCGGATGTGTCACAAATGAAAGTCAAAGCTCCAGCTCTGATCCTTGGCTCCAGTTAAATGAGCTTCAGAGGGAAAAAACCCCCCCCGAAAAGCTGTCAGCAGCCATCTGGGGTGAAAGCGGTCACTCTTACCAGTATGTGGCCGCTGTGTGTGGGAGTTGACTTGGGGCCAGGGTTTGTCGACCACGTTGGAGCGCGGGGCTTGTAACTCAGGCAAGGAGTACTCAATCTCTGGCTGGCTCTGGGAGAATCAACAAACACAATGTCAAGGGCAGGAAACGGCATTATGGGATTTACTCAGCAGAAAGGCTTCTGAATGAAACGGCTGGGTTTGTGACCATTTTGTTGTGGTGAGGATTTCAACGCAATCGTGCACAGAACGGCAAAGCAGAAATACAATGTGCAGAGTGACATAAAAATGCTCTGATTCTTACAAACATACAGATGATGAATAGCACAGTTAAATATGATGACGTAGAGGGCACTTTTGAAAAATACGAGCAAAAAGTAGTGCTAATGCAGTTCCTGCTTGTGCCTGTATCATGTACAGCTAGAATGAACAGAAATAGATTACCAAAAGTAATCATTGATAAAAGTATAATACATATGGAAGCCTGTTTCCACCACTGAATAAACAAAAAGAAATCATGACGACCTTTTCTGTCGCAATGCTGACTTTTTCTCAGAATTGCGTGATAAACTCACATTTGTGAGTTATAAAGTCAGAATTGCGTGATATAAACTCACAACCGCAAGCGACAAAGTCAGAATTGTGCAATATAAACTCGCAATTGCAACTTATAGTCAGAGTTGTGTGATATAAACTTGCAATTGCGAGTTATGGTCGGAATTGCATGATTTAAACTCAGTTGTGAGTTATTTTTAAAATTGCATTTTTTTTTTTTTTAAATTGCACAATATAAACTCGCAATTGCATGTTATAAAGTCAGAATTGCATGATTTAAACTTGCAGTTGCGAGTTATTTTCAAAATTGCATTATTTTTTAAAATTGCACAATATAAACTCGCAATTGCAAGCTATAAAGTCAGAATTGCATGATTTAAACTCGCAGTTGCGAGTTATAGTTAGAATTGCGTGATCTAAACTCGCAATTGCCAGTTATAAAGTCAGAATTGCATGATTTAAACTCGCAGTTGCGAGTCATTTTCAAAATTGCGTGATTTTAACAGTTGCACATTATAAAGTCAGAATTGCATGATTTAAACTCGCAGTTGTGAGTTATTTTCAAAATTGCGTGATATTAACTCACAGTTGCACATTATAAAGTCAGAGTTGTATGATATAAACTCGCAATTGTGAGTTACAATGTCAGAATTGCGTGATTTAAACTCGCATTTTTGAATTATAGTCAGAATTGCATAATAAATATTCACAGTTGCAAAATATAAAGCCAGAATTACATGATATAAATTCAATCGCAAGTTACAAAGTCAGAATTGCATGATAAAAACTCGCAATTCCGAGTTAGCCAAAACTGCACAATATAAACTCACAATTGTGAGTTACAAAGTCATAATTGTGTGATATAAACTCGCAATTGTGAGTTATAGTTAGAATTGCGTGATATAAACTCACAATTGCAATTGCGAGTTATAAAAGTCACAGTTGCGAGAAATAAAGGTTTTTGTACCCTTTTTTGGTGTCTCTACCCAAAAAATGCTATAAAAATACAGGTATTGGTGTCGGATTCGATCTGAAAAAAGTGCCATCAGTGCATCCCTACCTACAGCTATGTTCTAAAAAACCTTGACAAGTATTACACATGAATATATATATTTGCACTTGGCAGCCACGCCCACAGTGAAATCTGATTCGTCCAAATCATGCTCGGCATATATTGCCTGTTTAATAAACACTGAACATATTCTGACTGGCTGTGATTTTGCCACTACACCAGCTTTTGTGCTCTCACAGACATTCTACTGCCCACTCAACTGTTGTAAAGTTGTACATAGTAAGGAC
The DNA here is from genome assembly GCF_022985175.1 of Labeo rohita. Classification (NCBI taxonomy): domain Eukaryota; kingdom Metazoa; phylum Chordata; class Actinopteri; order Cypriniformes; family Cyprinidae; genus Labeo; species Labeo rohita. The sequence goes on along the minus strand of NC_066890.1, from coordinate 28,472,675 downwards.
ACGGTGTAAAAAGGATGAGTCGACATTTTGGTGTGCTTGACCCAATCGAGATTCCTTAAAAGCTTCTTCCAGCTTGAGAAATCATGCAGGAGCACCATGTCAACCGAGTCCCTCTTTCCACTCTCAGTTACATGGCTGCCTGGCGGTGCTCAGTCACGCTGGTCAAACCGAACACTAGACGCCAACTTTGACAAGAGCGAGGGGACTACTTGACTTGAATAAGAGCTTTTAAGTGGCCACTTTTAAGCAGGATCCAAAGGATGTGATTTAAAATCTGTCTCATTAGTCTACGACTAGATGTGTCCCGTTTTGCCAGACCATCTCGCCCTGTGTGTGTAAATTAGTACATGTTTTTTCAGACTATGTTTCTTTAGTTCCCCCTTGAGATCTTATTAAACAGAGATTTTTGCTCTCTTCCACTAAATTCTTCTAAACCGGGCTCAGCAGAGCAGACCTCTGAGATAACCTCTCTGGGGAGGCTCATATGAACCTCCAAAATGGCCACAGAGAGGCAACACACATGGTTTTTCATGTCAAGCCGTGGCAGACGAGAACGCAAGGAACTGTTTGGAGTGTCATGTTATTCCTACAGTCTAATAGTCTGTAACTGGACACATAAGGAGTACATTGGGATTGTACTTTTTACATATGTATAACTGACTGGTGTGTCCAATCTTAATTTCGAAAGATTAAAGGAATAGTTCAGACAAAATGAAAATCCTGTCATCATTTACTCACCCTCATCATGTTCTAAACCCATATGACTTTCTTCTGCGGGGAGAAAATCTGAAGTCTGTTTTCTGGGCACTTTTTTATGCAATTACAGTGAATTACAGCAATTACAGGGAGTGAAGCTTTCAAGCTTCAAAAAGGGTACAAGTATCATAAAAGTTCTCCATATGACATGTGCACTATATTGATCTTGAGAACTAAAGTCGGATTAATGAACAAATCATTCAAGGGTGCGTTTCACATACACTGGGCTACATTTTAAGCCCAAAGTATACTTCAGTATTTTTACGCGTACGCCTATGTATGTGTACAGCCGAACACGCAGCCTTTCAAAGTACTTCATTTGATAGCGTGCATAAATGCAGGCGGTCGACACATGCGCTTTAGAAACCTTCATCTTAGTAAGGCATCAGCTCTATTTTTCTCCAGAAGACATATCCGATAAAAATGTCTTTGTACTCTTTTAACCTAAAGTTGCTGTTGCTGTATATTTCAGGTGGTTAATTTGCATGAAATCATGCAACCTCACTTCATACGATTTGTGAAAAACTATGTATTTTGCGACGTGGCAAATTCACAGAATTTTGTACAAAGGACCACCCCTAATCCAGCTCACAAACCTAACCCTCACATAAATCATATAAAAAAAAAAAAATTGTTACAAGTAAAGTCATACGAATTCATATGAGTGAAAATCATATTTTACAAGGTGGCAAACTGGCCACCAAAGAAGGACCACCCATAAACCTGCTCTTAAACCTACCCCTTACACAAATCGTTCAAAATCATACTAGTGAGGTCATACGAATTCATACGATTTGTGAAAATCAGATTTTACGAGGTAACAAATTCACAGAAGTTCGTACTACGGACCACCCCTAACCCCGCAAATCTCAAAAATAATATAAGTGAGGTTGTACGAATTTGTACGATTTCTGAAAATCCTATTTTATGAGTTGGCAAATTCGCAAGGAATACGTACAAAGGACCACCCCTAACCCTGCCCCTAAACCTACCCCTCACACTAATCATTCAAAATCATACAAGTGAGGTCATACGTATTCGTACGATTTGTGAAAATCAGATTTTATGAGGTAACCAATTCACAGAAATTCATACTAAGGACAACCCCTAACCCTGTTCCTAAACCTACCCCTCACACAAATCTCAAAAATCACGAGCGAGGTTGTACGAATTTGCACAATTTCTGAAAATCCTATTTTATGAGTTGGCAAATTCACAAGGAATACGTACGAAGGACCACCCCAACCCTGCCCCTAAACCTACCCCTCACACTAATCATTCAAAATCATACAAGTGAGGTCATACGTATTCGTACGATTTGTGAAAATCAGATTTTACGAGGTAACAAATTCACAGAAATTCATACTAAGGAACACCCCTAACCCCGCAAATCTCAAAAATCATATGAATGAGGTTGTACGATTTCTGAAAATCCTATTTTACGAGTTGGCAAATTTGCAAGGAATACATACAAAGGACCACCCCTAACCCCACCCCTAAATCTACCGCTCACACAATTCACACAAAATTGTACTAGGTAGTACGAATTTGTACGATTTGTGAAAAATTTATTTTACGAGGTGGCAAATTCTCAGTAATATGTACGAAGAACCACCTCTAATCCCGCTCCTTAACCCACCCCTCACACAAATCGTACAAATGAGGTCATTCGAATTTGTACGATTTGTGAAAATCATATTTTACAAGGTGGCAAATTTGCAGGGTTTCGTACACAGGACCACTCCTAACCCTGCCTCTAAATGTACCCAAATCACACAAAATTGTACGAGTGAGGTTGTACAAATCTGTACGAATTAGCCACCTCGTAAAAATAGATATCAATTGGTCATGTGATAGAGTTGGATCTCTCATAACACTCACACAAGCACTTGACAATTTCGGGTGTCTCTTTTCTGTCTTTTTAGTTTCGCTTTCTACTTTCTACAGTGTTGCCACCTTGTGGAACAACTGATTAGTGCAAAACCAAGTCGCGCATGGGCATCCTGTGTGTACGAAGTTTGTGCATACTATTCTGGTGACGAAATTTACATCACATGAAAAACTGAAGTATACTTTGGCCTATAGCTTACGTATTTTGCTCAAGAGCATCATCTACATGTTGTACTACATTTCAAATCACAGTTTGAGAGTTGGCAAATGTCGATGTTGATGTTGATTTTGTTGATTTTGTTGATTTTTGGAAACGCACCCTCAGTTTTGTCAACAGAATCAACCAATTGACGAAATTTCGGGTTGGTTCACCACAAAGCTATTGCAAGACTTGCGAAAAATATAGCCAAAGAGTCATATGGACTACTTTTATGCTGTTTTGCATCCTTTCTGAATGGCATTTACTTTCAAAATATCTTTGTTTGTGTTCCACTGAGTAATGAACATCATATGGTTTTTAACAACTTAAGGATGAGTATAGAATTAAAAATTCTGGATGAACTAATTCTTTACATAAACAAACACGAAGAAACATGAAGTCATAAAATGCAACATAGTATGGGCAATTAAGCTCTGCGAAAAGCTTGAGCCTCATAGTTGCGTTAATTGAAAGGGATGCTGTCAAAAATATTGAATCCAGATGTCCGCAAGGGATGAGAATCAAAGGGGGAAAAATGAACATCTGAGGAAGTTAATGTTGACTGGCCACAGACCAATGGAATCTTGCCATTAGTGAAAGCAGTCTGATGTGCATCTGTCACGCATTACCGCAGAACTCGCCAAAGGTGATCAATGCAGCTTACAAGACTGCCAAGAAGACGAGGCCGAGATTGTTGACTTCATAGTAAACAATCCCATTTCCCTTATTAGGAATTTGCTCGCTTTCTCCAAACTCGTCTTTTCGCATGTACCGGCCGTCCACATTGAACTAGTCCAGAATTTAAACAAGATGGCCGACCTCCTTCCAAACAAAAATCCATCGCACCAATCAGTGGCTATTCAGCGACCGACTCATGTTTACCCCTTCAGCTCGGAGGAAATAGTCTGATTCCTGTTGATTACCTCTGAGGGACTCATCAAAACTCTGGACAGAACGGACAAACATTAAGTCCAGACTGCAGTGTAACCAATGTCAAATGTCCGCCTGGTACTGATGTGAAACTAGGCTGCAGATCACAGCGTAGATCTGGGGGATTGGGATATTTTTACTTTTTTATATTTTAATTAAAAAGGCAAATATCTGGGTTACAGTGAGGTGCTTATGAAAGTGAACGGGGCCGATCTGTAAACGTTAAAACGCACTGTTTCAATAGTACAACCACAAGATGTAAACAATATGTGTGTTAATATGATTTTAGAGTGGAAAAATCACTTTCTAACCATTTCTGTGTAAAGTTATATCTAATTTTACAATGTAAACTCTAAAACTACTGTATATATGACTGAAAGAGTTTTACAGCTCAAATAATACACAGAAGAATTAGTGTAATTCATAATAATTTCCACTGTGAGCTCCTCAATGCAACCTGCTTTTTTTTTTTTTTTTTAAGAAAACAAGGGACAGGTCTAAATAATTTTTTGGTAATCAACTTTTTGCAACAAAAGGTGCCGATTAAGCTTAACTTGTCCGTAACCACTTAACTCACCCCCATCTCATTCAAGATGTTCATGTCTTTCCTCAGTCGAAAAGAAATTAGGGTTTTGAAGAAAACATTCTAGGATTTTTCTCCCTATAGTGGAGAAATTCAATCATAGGCAGAGTTTAGGGGGGGCTTGGAGGAGCAGTGCCCCCCAGACGAGAGCTAACCCTGAAAAAGAATTCATATTTTTTCATTTTGTTTATATTATCGTATTATTTTAGTGGATAGAATAACTACATTTTGGGTTTTTTTGGCTTTCGTTATTTTCCCGCTTTTGCACTTTTGTTTGGCTACATTAGAAACAAGTTTCTCAGTTATGAGGAAAGTAGGAAACTGGTTTTGAACTTCAAGGGCACATATCTTAAATTCATTTTTTTTCATTCGCTTTCCTTCGCTTTTAAATAGCTTGTAAATGCGCAGTGCACATTTTACTTTCACTTTTAAATTAGCAGCAATTCGGCGTCAATTGTACAAAATACAAACAAAATACAATGTTAAACTCACTTAGCCTATAAACTAATCATGGGACTTTTATTAACAAAACAAATAAAAATAGCTTACACCATGCTATATGCCTAATATAAAATAACAAATAACTTAGGCTAGGCCTACATAAATTTTAAATAGCCTAGTATACAAAACTGAAAAATCGGTAAACACTGTGGAACCAAATAAATATAAGAAAGGTAGAAAGTTTATTAGCAAAACGAATAAAGAAATTACACAAAGTAAAAATCAGCTAACACTGTAGAACGAAATAAATAAGAAACCAACATGTAAATGGCAAACGTCAACAGGCTTTTCAAAATAAAAACAATGCCAAACTTCCACCATCATCTTGTCTGTCTCGCCTGACCTCATTCTTCTCGTCAGGCAGCTCGTCACTCTGCTCGCTGATAAATAAAATCTGATCTATGCGACTGTCGTTCGGCACTGTGCATTGAGCAACCTTGTGCAGTTTTACTTGCAGTGTCTGTTCTTCAACTGAACTAAATGATATTTTATTACTATAAAAAAATAAAAAAAATAAAAACAATGGTGTTGCAGAACACCGACTATCGCAGCAAGCCTATTCTCTGCATTAGGTAACATTTTTTTTTTTTTTTTTTTTAACTCTTTGTACAGTAGTCATTGTTAATTCTAAATGTATATTTATGTAGAATGTTACATAAATTATGTTACATAAATATATGAAATATAGAATATATATATATATATAAAAAAAATTCAGCTGCTGGCTCGTCTGCCACACTGTAAAAAACAATTTGTTGAGTCACATTAAAATAATTTGTAACCTGGCTGCCTTCAAATTTTAAGTTCAGTTGAGTTTTTAACTCAAAAAAAAAAGTTTATTCAACTTGAAATGTTAAATTATACTAAGTGACAGCTTAGACATTTGAGTTGAATCAACTTAAAATTTTAAGGCAGCTGGGTTACTTACCCATCTGTTAAGTTTAGCAAACACAAATATCTAAGCTGTTACTTAGTACAACTTAACATTTCACATTTTCAGTACAGCTTCAAAGGGCTCTACATGATCCCAGCTGAGGAATAAGGATCTTATCTAGCGAAACCATCTGCCATTTTCTACGAAAAATACAAACTTTTTAATCACAAATGCTCGTCTTGCACTAGCTTGACTTCACATATTACGTTGGAAAGGTCACGTGTGATGTAGGCAAAAGTACCGACCCAGTGTTTGCAAAGCAAACGTGCAAAGAAAGTCAAACGCCCTTTACAAAAAAGGTAAAACAACAATGTTGGATGATTTTGAAGTTGAGATGGAACCAACCTCGCATGACCTTTCCAACGTGATTACATAATGCGTGAAGTCAAGCTAGTGCAAAACAAGAATGTGTGGTTAAAAAGTATAAAAAATGTACACTTTTTTTACAAAATGACCAATCATTTTGCTAGATAAGACACTTAATCCTCGGCTGGGATCGTGTCGAGACCTTTGAAGCTGCATTGAAACTGCAGTTTGGACCTTCAACCTTTTGGCCACGATTGAAGTGCACTACGCTCTTAAAAATAAAGGTGCTTTAAAAGGTTCTTCACAGCGATGCCACAGAACAGTGGTTTTCAAACCGGTCCTGGAAGCACCCCTGCCCTGCACATTTTGTTCCATCTCCCTGATCAGACACACTCAATTCACGTTGTGCAGTTTCTACTAACGAGCTGATGAGTTGAGTCCGGTATGTTAGATGAGGGAGACATACAAAATGTGCAGGGTTTGCCATAGAAGAACCATTATTGGTGCCACAAAGAACCATTCAGTCAAAGGATCTTTAAAGAACCATTCTTAATGTTTTAGAATCTGAAGAACCTTCTTTTGCTATAAAGAACCTTTTGTGAAACAGAAAGGTTCTTCAGATGTTAAAGGTTCTTCATGGAACCATTTACACAAAAAAAAGGTTCTTCTATGGAATCGTGAAGCACCTTTATTTTTAAGAGTGTATATGGAGAAAAATCCTGGAATGTTTTCCTTAAAACCTTAATTTCTTTTCAACTGAAGACAGACAGACAAGAACATTTTGGATGACATGGTGGTAAGTATTCTGGAAGTGAACTAATCCTTTAATAAACTGTCCACCTGCAAAAGCCAACAACCAGATTTAACATTTAAGCCTAAAAAAAAAAAAAAAAAAGTATAGTATAGTATAGTGCTACTTTTATTCACAAACATTTTGGCTGTTCTTGAATAATTTGCTATAAAAGATGTCTAAAATACCTGCTTTATGGTTTCATTTGGATGTCTACATACTACCACATATGTTCAAATGAAACGTATTCTACTGTTAATTGAAAAGTTCACAGAGAACTTGAGCGTCAGGAGAACTTCAAGTGGAGAACTTCAAACATCATTCAAAGAGTCTAACAAGCTGGTTCATAAAGAATTTTACATTTGGTTCCTACCGATACTGTTTGGTAGTTATTGGATTTTTTTCAACATGCAACTTCAGGGAAATTTGCGCAGTGGTGAGGGAAGCACTTGGGGAAGGTCTTTCTGAAGTGCGAGAATTCCCTCCAGACTTTCCTTCGAAGATACATTTCATTAGTTCCTCGCAAAAATCAAACGGATTATAACATAAATCACATTTATGGAGGAGCTTTCAAAATCCGGCTCACACTGCATCAAGCCTAAAACTCCAGATTCAGTTTCTTATGCTGTGCTATTTATATTACAGTTGTGCGGTGGTTCGCGTAACTGTGAAAACTGCATCATCTGGGCCAAATGCACACCACAGCAGGTCTGTTGAAAAACAATCTGTTTTCCTTTCTCTGTTTAGACGCCCGAGGCAAAAAGCCCATCATTAGTGCTCCACTTCCCCCAGAAATTGAGTCTCGACAAAGTTCTAATTCCACATGCTCGATTTAGCTCATAGGTAGCGCGATGCTACCGCTAAACCTTGGGTTTTTCACCGTATGTGCAATCTCTGGCTCGTGTCAGTCCTTCACTCGGGCTGGCCGTTTTCCAACTGACCGCTAAATACAGGCTAGGCCTGCCGCAGGACGGCTGTGGAGGTTTTCTCTCGCCTCTTCTCCTGTCACAACTGTAAAATGCACATTCATCATGGCTGCGACTAAACTGAGAAATCATGGATGAGTTTGTAATTATGCATTTTCTGTTTGTTTAAGTCAGTATTTTAACAACTATATCTTTATTCACAAGACACTTTTGTGGTTGTCTAATGATTTTAGTTGGTTTAGAAACAGCAGGAATCTCACAAAAACATGTTAGGCTAGAGATACTGTTGGATGACCTCCAGGGAGAATAAGGTTTCTGATTTAACATCACTGGTTGTTCTTTGAAGAACCAGCCCCCTGCGCTCATATGATCCCAATAGTGCAGCGATGTGACCGCAACCTTCGTAAAACATACCAGATCTTGAAACCAAGAGCATATGAGAGTCACTAGTGGAATCGTCTACAACAGCGATTCTCAACTGGTGGGTTGAGACTCAAAAATGGGTCACAGGTCTCATCTGATAGGGGAAAACAATGCTAAACGCAAAAATTAAAACTCCAAACATTTGAAATTGAGGAGAAAATGCTTCCCATATATTTGGTTGCACACATCAGAGTAGCTTGTTTAACTTTATTTTTCCAAGAAACCAAAGAGACATGAAACTCAAGGGACATTTAGAAAGCATTAAAAAATAGTCCATGTGACGTTAACTAATTAAATATAGAATATTTAATGTGTAAAAATAAATTAATTTACACTACCAATCAAAAGGTTTTGAACGGTAAGATTTGTAATGTTTTTTAAAAAATTCTCTTCTGCTCACCAAGCCAACCAAAATACAGCGAAATCACTAATATTGTGAAATATTTTTACTAACTGCTTTCTATTTAAATATATTTTAAAATGTAATTTATTCCTGTAATCAAAGCTGAATTTTCAGCATCATTACGTCAGTCTTCACTGTCACATGATCCTTCAGAAATCATTCTAATATGCTAACATTCTAATTTTTTTTTTATTAAATTAGTTAGAATTAGTTAGAACGTTAGAATTATTTCTAAAGGATCATGTGACTGAGGTAATGATGCTAAAACTTAGCATTGAAATCACAGGAATAAATTACACTTCTAAATATATTCAGATAGAAAACAGTTATTATAAACATTAAAAATATTTCAAAATTGTGCTGTTTTTGCTTTACTTTGGCTCAAATAAATGCAGGCTTGGTGAGCAGAAAAGTCTTTAAAAAGCAATAAAAATCTGACTGTTCAAAAACTTTTGACTGGTAGTGTAAATGTTTTTATACTGTGTAAACATTAAAAATTAAATACTGTAAGTTTCATTAACTATGTATTATTAAAATATATTTGTTTTCTAATCATGTTAATAAAACAGTTGAATAAAGTAAAAAAATCTTTAATGAAAAAAAAGCTAAGTTTGCAACATTACATATTACAATTGGGACATTATTTCTCATAATTTTGAATTTGTTTCTCATAATTTCTTATAAACTCAATAAGTATAAAGATTATTTTAAGCAATACCTAATATAATCTTTTTTTATTTACTATTTATAATGTATTTACATCTATTTATAATCATAACTGTAATTTTATTTACTATATCTAATATAGTTTACAGTTATAGCTATAGTGTATAAACTTTTTATTATGAATTAAAACTAATACTCAAACATAAATTTTAAATAAAAAAAAAAATACAAATATTAGACAAAAAAACAAACATAAAACTTAAACTTATAAACCTAATTTATAAAACAACTTAATGAAAATTAAACATTTTGCACTGATTAACTGACAAAATAAAAGTACTTAAAAGCTGAAATAATAATAAAATAAAACCCAAACAACAATAAAAGCAATTACATAAAATTACTAAAACTAAACTGAAAACTGAAAACATAAAAAATGAAAGCTAAATATGAATAAATACTTAATTATATAATACTAAAATAACATCAATAAAGCCATTTTGCACAGTTAATGGCACACTAGGTAGCAAAATTGTTTCGTTTTGTTAAACAATTGACCCTTTGTCTGAAGTTTGATTGACAGGCAATCTGACCAGTCACAACGCTGAATTTGCCATTTTGTTTGACAAACAACCCAGACAGGACAGGAGATTAACGTTGATAGACTTGAACTTGAAATGGTGTGTAGTGGCATCTTTCCACGGTTGAAACATGATACCTTCTGATGTTCCTTCATGTTTATTTTGTGCTATAACTAGTAATCAAGAAGAGATGATTGGTTCACATTAAAGAGCCACAAACAAATTTGAAGGCTGAGACTTTGTTTCATAGCAAAAGTAACCTGCTCTGTCTTGTCTGTTGGGATATTGTCAGTTTTCTCTTTGCTCCACAATGTATTCTTCAGTGTGTGAGAACATGATGTGTGGAATGAGAGCGCATGGCTTGTCAGATGTAGCGATGTAGCGGGTGCAGTCTTTGCGAAGGGTCAACTTTGTTACTGCTTAAAGCAAAACTAGTTAAGAACCACAACTGAGGTTTACTCAGACAGCTGACTAACCTGAAACACAACAACCTTCCCATCATCAGCCTGCAGGTAGAAGGTCCAGGTGGAAGAAATGAAGCTCTGGGCGGAGCTGACGATGTCATTGCACCAGCTAGACACGGCATCCATAACAGAGATGGGCTTGGGCCGGTTGGTCAGGGCCTTGAGCTGCAGATCAAGCCGAGAGCAGTTTGATGGAGTTTGATAGAGATGTCAAAACATCACTGCAACCCCAAAAGGAAACAAGCGAGAGTCGTACCTTTCTCCGTTTGATCTCCGGCTCAGCGGGTTGGCTGGCACACCCCGTGCTGCACGCCTCCTGCTCCAGCAGTTTACTGTAGGCCTCCTGGCATGCTGCACACACACATAAACGATACCTGTCAGGCGGCTCCGTCTCCATTCAACCCTCCCCACGGTCAAGCAGTCATCAATATCAACAAACATCTGAGCAGCAGCCTCCCGCACCAGAAAGCGCAGGATTGATTTTCAATAAAACAGCTTCCCTCATGCCTAGCAGCTTCCCACAGACAGCTCTGTTTGCCACTAGCACACAATACCATCTCTAGATAAAAATGAGCACTATCAGCTTGTCTGCACACTCCATAGGATATGTCCTTGGGCTATGTGCACTTCATTCCAAAACATTAGCGTCGTCAATTGCGTTTTTGACAGGCAAAACGATACAGTTTTTCTTGCTGTGAATTTGTACTAGCACTATATTAGTGGTTCTTAAAGGGAAAGTTCACACAAAAGTGAAAATTCTGTCATTAATTACTCATCCTTGTGTCATTTTGTTTATCTTCAGAACACAAATTAAGATATTTTTGTTGAAATCCAAGAGCTTTCTGTTTTCTTTGCACCCAAAAAGTGTTCACTTAGCTTCATAACATTACAGTTAATGTCACATGGAGTATTTTGACAATGTCCTTACTACCTTTCTGGGCCTTGAATGTGTCAGTTGTGTTGTTGTCTAAGCAGGGTCAGAAAGCTTTCGGATTTAATAAAAAAAAAAAATCTTAATTTGTTGTCCAAAGAGAAATGAAGGTCCTACGGGTTTGGAACAACAAGGTGAACTATCCCTTTAAGAGATTTCGGACGGAAAAACTTTGATTATTCTGCCAATTTTCAGGAAAATAATCTATGATTGGGAATTTCGCATGAGGGTGAAAGATTGGTCACAAAGGTGTGGTCACATTTACTGTTGTTTGGTGAATTTTTACTGAAGACTTCCAGGCATTTCCACATGATTCCATGTGACCGCAAACTTCGACAAAGATTTCACAACAGGTTTAAGGTGGTCACACCAGTTCACTACACTGACCAACAAAAAGCAGCTTGGTTGGCTGTTTTTTATACATTACTACAGTGTTGATAATACACAATTGTCCTTTTTTTGTCCACAAACTTTCGCAAATGTGACTATGCCATTGAACTCCGTTCAAGTCCTCTTGGAGGTTTATATCTACAAGTGCTGAAATCATAATTATGATATTATTTCAAGAGATTTCAGTCAGAAAAACACAACTTAAAGAGAACCCAAAAATGAAAATTACCCCATGGTTTACACACCCTCAAGACTTCCCAGGTGTATTTGACTTTCTACTTTCAGATTAATACAATCAGAGTTATATAAAAAAATGTCCTGGCTCTTACAAGCTTTATAATGGCAGTAAATGGGTGTTGAAATTTTGAAGTCCAATAAAGTGTGTCTACCCAACATCAAAGTAGTCCACGTGGCTCCGGATGGTAAATAAAGGCCTTCTTAAGTCGTTTTTGTAAGAAAATGTATCCATATTTAAACTGTCTAAATCGTGATCTCTAGCTTCCGCTAACTGTCATACGCGCGTTCACGAGAGAGTGGCGTTCCACCGAATGATATAGAATGTAGGTGTAGAAGTGACAAACACGGAAGCTCCGAGAAAAGAGCAAAACAACACGCCGGTAATGAATTAGAAGTACAAACAAAAGTTGTAAACAAAACTTGGATCTCGTGAGACTAGCATATTCTTAGTGAAGCTTACACTACACTTACATCCTACGTCAACCACTGGAACCCCATTTTCTTGTAAATGCGCATACAACAGTTAGCAGAAGCTAGAGATTACAGTTTATAAAGTTTTAAATATGGATATTTTTCTTACATAAATGCAACAATTCACTTCAGAAGACCTTTATTAACGCCCTGGAGTCATGTGGAGTACTTTTATGATGGATGGATGCACTTTTTTGGGCTTCATAATCTCAACACCCATTCACTGCCATTATAACGCTTAAAGGAGCCAGGACATTTTTCAATAAAACTCCGATTGAATTCGTCTGAAAGAAGAAAGTCATATAGACCTAGGATGGCTTGAGAGTGAGTAAATCATAGGGTAATTTTTATTTTTGGATGAACTATATCTTTAAGTCCTGTTTTACAAAAAAGTAAAAGGTTTTGAATGAATGAATCTCAATTAGACTGATAATACCGAACTTGCACAGGTAAATTTACATTAAATTCAAAACATTGTCCAGGAATTCAAATCAGTGAATCGTTTTTAAAATCTGTTTATTTACATGAACAAACCAATTCATTAGAATGATTTTCCAACTCCACACTATTTAGGTGAGCATGTTTGATGTAGTTAAGTTAGTAGCGTAGCTACTTCTAGTTAGTTAGCTACTTCCCAAAACTGATCAAAATATGTCATACCTCCCTGGCACTCTTCTTTGCTGGTATTGATGCCCGTATTTCCATTCACAAACTGGCAGATGGAGTACAGCCGACAGCCGCGGTGACAGGCATTCATGATGGAGTCCTGTAGAAACAAGGTAAAGGCTTCATTCAGAATTCATCTTTTTGCAGTCATATATGTAACTCCTAGAATCGCTAGAATTGATGTTCATATCTTTTTACCAACAGAGAGGTTGTGGTCACATGGAAGTGTTCTCAAAGGATGTTTTAAGCAATATCCAACATGAGTTGCTGAAAATCATTATGCAAGATGTAACATGTACACAGTTTTCTGAACCGCACATCAGCATCGAGGATTGATTATGGGTGGAGACAGCACAGCACTAGTTGAGGTTTGAAGATGGAAGAGCGAATTGTGGTGGGAGGTTGATTCATGACCTTCCGAATAACAGAAGTCACCTGACCCTGCAAATGACCTTCAGTATCACCTTCAGAGTTCACAGGGAGTGGAACAAAATGTGCTTATTTCACATTTACATTACATTTGTTGAGGTTAACCATTAACTGAAATCATTCAAATCATCTACGATAAGCACCCTATTTACAAGGGAAAAGCTCAGATTTCCGCAACATCTTGGGCCAGATTTACTAAACAAGGTAAATTAGCATTAGAGCACCATAAAAATCACTGATGGGAGTGGAAATTCTGATTTACTAACAATGCGCACATTAAAGAACACAGACAGAGACAGATCATTTCCATAATGACCAGCGCAATCAAAAGCAGTGCAAACACCAGTATTTTGACAAGTGCAAATGTTAGTAAATACTAACAGTACTATTTTAACGCCAAAAGAAGGTTTGCGCTGACAAAAGCTGTTAGTAAATCTGGCTCAATGTCATAAGGCACTTCATATTTTGAATTGGTTCTTTAAAGATGATTCGTTCACAGATTCATTTAGTGAATCTTTGGCAACAACTGAGTCTTTTTGTGTCATGAGTGAGTCCTTGAATCATTCTATCAACTGTAAAAACGGCAAGATAAGATTAGATTTTCATAGATAGACAGAAAGACAAATAAATGATTCGTTCATAAACAAATACGAACGGGAAGTTTCTTCAGGTCTATTTTTCAACTCATGGACAAATGACTCCTATGAACCATTTTTTTAGCAAAATATAGATATACAGTGTGACCCATGTAGTCTGATTTTCAAACTAATTATTTTCAAAAGCCAGTTATCTTTAGCGAATCAAAAATACTTGAATCATGAATTATTTCGAGTGGTTGGAGTACAAATTTGTTACTTTCGTTATGTTCCACTTGAAATGAATTATAATTCTTTTCATTATGAGCTTTGGTGTAATCAGTGGTGTTGTATCCACCTTATTGTTTAATGTGGAAGGAAGTCATTTTCTGTGAATGTGCAAGACTTCCGCTGTAGAGAAATAGTGAGAAGAAAAACAAAGTGCGGTAAACGGTAAAACTCTTTGCACTACAAACCACTGTATTCATAATTAAGATAAAATATAAGGTAAGATAACCAGTTTGCAATATCAAGCTATTTTGTACAGCTAAAAACAGATGGAAGCAGATGAGACCAAGCCTCGCACATAAAACGTACAAATAGCGACGCCCGCTCTTACGGGAAAAATAAACGAATGACTAAAAGTTACATTTTAAAGTGTCTATAAGGTATGTGTGAAGTTATTTAAACACACCTTTTGCAATACGTAAATTATACTTATGTCTTACTTGTTATATCTGTTCTGCTGATATCAAATTAACTCATTTTAAGGGCAGTTAAAGCTAGAATCGTTCAAATCAATTCTCATCCCTACAGACTGAGACGAATCACCTCAAGTGCAAAGCGATGCACGCTAAGGAAAATAAGGATGTCAGTTTCTAAATCTATTTTTAAAAACAATTCCCTTACATTACATACAAGCTAAACGACCGTAACTGAACGACGTCGCCCTCGGACATCGAGCAAATATCATCATAAAGCATCTTTACAAGCGTTTATGGGCCACCATCAAACAATAGAGATGCGCTCATGTGCTTCTATTGCCGCGCTCAGTTTTGCGCATTTAGAACGTAGAACGTTCGTTGGTGTTTAAACACATCCGAATGACAGACGCGGCTAGACAGCTCTTCATATTGACCGTAAAATTCATGCGTCATAAAGCATCATTCTCGGCCTGTTTCTTGGCGGATACAAAGTAACGTTTCCATGCGGTGCCAGGAACTGGGACACAGAAATCCATGAATCGATTAAGAATTGGCTCGAGGTGCTGCCAAGTAATGCTCCCATCTTTGCGCAGTGTCTTTGCGCAGAACAGTTTTGTGTCAAAATGAACGTTTGATTTCATCTCGCACGATTTCCAATTGCAAAACGACTTTATTTATTCACATCTGCAAATGGCTGCGGCTCTGATGAACCACTAGTAAAGGCAAAAATCCTATTAAATGCATATTTTTTTTCTCCACAGGCCGTTACAATATATACTGCAGAAGCATCTGGTACGTGGCACTTACTTTGGCGGGGCTTTTGTTTTTGATGGACATCTGGCATTGCTTTTTGCAGTAATTGATATCGCCCAGTTGGTTGTCAAACAGATCAGATGATGCCGCCGCCAACGCCACCAGAATCAGAGAGACCAGCGCGGGAACGCCGCGCACCCTGCCGCCGAACTGGAGCATCTTTTTATCGCAGGATTCGGTGCACTGGCGCGTCTGCGGGGTTCGGTGCGTCTCGACCTGTCCCTGCCGTTGCTGCTTCGGTTCGGGCTCCAGCAGCAGCCTCGTGCCTTTGATGCGCCGTGTCGTCACTCCTCACATCATCACGCACGCGCTGCGCGTCTCCGGCCAGTGCATTGCATTGCAGTAGATCGGGTATAAAAGAGTGGATAGAAACAATACAGGGGGTAAATATTTCTGGTACTTAAATAACAGCCACATTAAATAAAGTTTTAATGAGGATGACTGTAATGATCTTATTCTGCCAGCAATTAAACTGACATATTAGTAAAAAACAATAATTAAAATATTAAAAACAGTATGGTTATTATTAATATTGATATTAATTTAGATTTGTAATATTATTTATAGGACATATAATGTATATACAGCTACTGTAGGCCATGTCCAATCTTATATAAAATAATATTAAGTACTATTACAATAACAATAAAACAATAAGGTAGGAATTAAACTTATTATTATTAATGACTATTTCTTTGTTTTAAATATATTTCTATATTATTTTTGTTGTTTCTATTATTCTTTCTATTGTAAATATACATAATATTATATATATATATATATATATAAAATAATATAAAATAACATTACTATAACAATATAACAATAATGTAGAAATTCGACTGCTTAAAACAGTATTTTTATATATATTAGATAGCTAGATAGATAGATAGTTGTAGCAATATGAAATTAGTAAATTAGTAAATATTATTATCCTTATGTGATATATATATATATGTATATATATTATATATATACACACACACACACTGTATATATAAATATTAAAATATTAAATACTAAAATAATGTAAAATACTATTGTTATTAATATTACTAATAATTAATATAGTATATATATATACACACACACACACTGTATATAAATACTAAAATTATGTAAAATACTATTGTAATTAATATTAATTAATATTACTAATAATTAATATTAATATATATATATATACATGCATACATACACACACTGTACATATAAATATTACATACTAAGATGTTTAATAATATTACTAACAATTAATATTAATATAGTGTAAAACACTATATTAATACTAAAATATTAAATACTAAAATAATATAAAATACTATTATAATTAATATCAATATTACTAATAATGAATTACTAATAATTAATATTAATATTAGTATCTTTCTATATATACAGAGGCTATTACAATTCTAAATACTAAAACAATGCAATTATAATACTAACAATCGTAATATAACAATAATAGAAATATAACTCCTTGCACTAATATTTAACTTTTTTTAGATATAATTTGTGAATGTAAAATTTAAAGGGCCTGTTATGAACTGGTTGATTTCCATTAGGCCTATACATAAAATTGTTAATTTCAATTCAAATATGTATGCATTCATTAATTCATTCTACTTTTATTCTCCTTTTCTTTATAATTGCCTTATTTGAAAAATGTGTGTGTATTACTTTCAAGCTTGAAACTCAGCAATACAATTATGACCAGAAACAAAACACACATACCCTAACTTTTATAGAGAAAACCTGCTTTTTTTATTAACGTATCCAAAGAATAATTTAATATATGTTCACATGTGCTGAGAAAATAGGATTAAACTGGTCAAAGCTCTAATACACATTTAAAAACAGACACGTATTTATGGGTATGAGAAGTGAATTAATGAATAATCTCTAAATTATAGTGTATCCAAACTATTCAGGCATGACACAATTCGTTTTTAAGTAGCACTGGGTGTGGGACTGCACTGCACAAAACAGACAATTATAAACTATGCGATGTAGACAAAAAATTAATCGTGTGAATTGGCTACAGGACAAAAACAATGATTACGTGAGGAACAGCTGACAAATACAAAAAGAGAGGTTTTTTGAGAAGGGTTTATTTCATTATTTTCTACTGTGGCCGACTTAGTATACAAAAAAAGAGAAAAGAAAACACTGGCTGCAGATGCGCTACTAATAATGACTTGTGGCTGTGTGGTAAGACATGGGAGGAGCTTCAGGAGAATCAACTTTTTCAGCTTTTGAGGCGTGCGCTATATTGATTCTTCTCCAAAATTGAGAGTGAAGGTGAATCTGAGGCGTCCTCTCCGCATAATGGTGCTTTCCAGAAGCAGCAATGATTTTTACGAAGCTTTCTGGTGATTAAGGCTTTTAATTTCCAGCAATTTACGTGAAGGAGAATGGATTATGTGCGCGCGCGCTCCCATCAGCATGACAAGAATCGAGTTGAGAGCGCGCACGACAGACAAATGACAATTTTAGTCATTATGTTGTTTTTTGCTGCGCTTATTCCATACGCGCTCACAGCACGTAAGTACAATTTCAGATGTATCTGAAGCAAAGCCATTTGAGATGATGTCTACAAACTTCATGTTCATTTAAAGGTCTTGTTTGAGCTGTGTATGTTTTCATTTTCACCTCAACTCACGTTTATGTCAATTTAGAGGTCAATTTCAAATGTATTTGAAGTTTACTTTGAGGTAAAGTTGTTTGAGAAGATGCCTACAAACGTTATCTTCATTTAAAGCTGTTGTTGAGGTGTTTATATTTTCATTTTCACCTTAACTCATGTTGATGTCAATTAGGAGGTTAATTTGAAATGTGTTTTAAGTTTACTTTGAAGTAAAGTTATTTGAGAAGACGTTTACTAACTTCACCTTCTTGGTGAAGGTCTTGTTGGGGGTGTTTATGTTTTAATTTTCACCTCTACTCACATTTAAGTCAATTTAAAGGTCAGTTTCAAATGTATTTGAAGTTTACTCTGAAGTAAAGTTATTTGAGAAGATGTTTACAAACTTCATTTTCATTTAAAGGTCCTTTTTTGGTTTTCGTTTTTACCTCAACTCAAGTTTATGTTAATTTAGAGGTCAATTTCAAATGTATTTGAAGTTTACTCTGAAGTAAAGTTATTTGAGAAGATGTTTACAAACTTCATTTTCATTTAAAGGTCCTTTTAGACGTGTTTTTGTTTTAATTTTCACCTCAACTTACATTTATGTCAATTAAGAGGTCAATTTCAAATGTATTTGAAGTTTACTCTGACGTAAAGTTATTTAAGAAGATGTTTACAAACTTCATGTTGATTTAAAGGTCTCGTTTGAGGTGTTTTTGTTTTCATTTTTACCTCAACTCACATTAATGTCAATTAAGTAAATTTCAAATGTATGTGAAGTTTACTTTGAAGTAAGGTTATTTGAGATGTCTACAAACTTCCTCTCATTTAAAGGTCATTTTGGAGGTGTTTACGTTTTCATTTTCATCTCAACTCACTTTTATGTCAATTTAGAGCTCAATTTCAAATGCGTTTGAAGTTTACTTTGAAGTCAAGCCATTTGAGAAGATGTAGACAAACCTCATCTTTATTTAAAGGTCTTGTTGTAGGTGTTTATGTTTTCATTTTCACCTCAACTCATGTTATGTCAATTTAGAGCTCAATTTCTAATGTATTTGACATTAACCTTAAAGTAAAGTTATATACCACAGTTTTAACTGTGGTAACTTTTATTAGCAATGACTTTCACAAAGAAAAAAAACAATGACAAATGTTTTGAAAACATCTCATACTGTTAAACCTTATAATCATTTACAGCACAGATATTAACTTAAATTTGGAAGAAACCAATGTAAATTAAAGTAAATGTGTGTAGATGCTATATTAAGATTTAAATGGATAACTGTGTATTAAACAAAGGTAAAGAAGGGTTTTATTATCCTCAAAAATAGCACGTCCTCCAGTGCAATATTTTATGAAACAGTTACTACATGATAAAATTATTAAGGACACAAATTAATTTATGTTAAAAAAGCAGTTACGTATCCTTTCGCTAGAAGATATCGTCCGTGATAAAACAACGTTGCTATGCACAAAAAAAGGTAACAGTTTATAATATGGTGTCATTTGTTAACATTAATTAATGTATTTACTAACATGAATGAACAATAAACAATACATTTATTACATTTATTAACATTCGCAGGAAGAGATGAAAACTGTGTACATAATTGTTCATTCAGCAATTTCATTGGTCAGTCTTCCCAAACAATGCTAAAGAAGTAAAAGCGTCCAATAAGTCAGTACAGTATTCGGTCTTGTTTCCAAACTCTTCAGTGTTCCTTAGTGTCCATTGGCATATGTTAAAAAGCTTGTCCAACTCCCACTAGGAGCAGAAATGATCTGGATCAACACTCGCTTTCCCTGAAGGCCAGTTGTGGCTCTTCAAATCCAGCCATCTTTCCCTCTGCACATTTGTCTTAAACATGAATAAATATGAGCTCTGCGGACACACAAGACGAATATTTACAAGATGGAAAACCACTTAAGTTGCTGAAAAATGACCTTGTTTGACCTTGTCCAACTGCGGTCATAAATCGAGTTGTAAAATTGCTGGAATCATAAAGTCTCCTCTTCTTCTGACCCCCAGATTTGGCTGTCATATCCCCTCAGGATCCAGTGCTCCACATCGGCTCGAGCTTGACTGCGGTGTGCACCATTAGCGCCGAGCTGGAAATCACAGCTAGATCCTTGTACTGGACGCTGAACGGAAGACGCTTGGCGAGAAACACTTATAAAGTCCTGAGCCCGACCGAATCCAGTGTCACACTTCATCAACTCAATGGCTCTTTGCAGCGGTCAGGAGACAATCTGGTTTGCCACCGAAGTAACGGAGAAGTGTTGGCCGGATCATGTCTTTATGTTGGATGTGAGTCTGTGAACATATCCAGATTGTTTTTTAGCATATGTTTTTGAATATTCATGCCATCCTCTTAATTTGACACGTAGCGTCCCCTGAGAAACCCGTCAATTTGACATGCTGGTCACGAAACACCAAGGATCTCAGCTGCAGATGGAGTCCGGGAAGTCAAGGAGAGACGTTCATCAACACCAAATACATCCTCAAGTACAAACTAAAGTAAGATTTTGACACCTTTATACTTTATACCAACAAGAATTCCTTTTAATATGCAACTCTTCCATTTAAGATGGTATGGTAAAGAGAAAGACTGTGAGGACTATACTGGACAGCCGTATACGTGCTACGTTCCTCGCGACCTTGCCATTTTTACGCCGTATGAAGTCTGGGTGGAGGCGTCCAATCAGCTCGGCTCTGCGACTTCTGATGTCATCACCTTAGACATTTTAGATGTAGGTAAGTAAGATTAAAGTATGCTAGTTTGGTGGAAGATTGGGTGTTGAGATCAAGGTGACTTGGAATAACGTCACACTTACTAACTCGCACATAAATGCACAAAAACATCTGAACGCCTCGCATATGGTGCACACACACTGGTCTGTGAGAATAGATTTTTACAGACTGTAAAAACACTTTCCAAGAGCTGAAACGTTTCCAAAAGGCAAGTCGTGAAAATAGTACTTTAGAGGTCAACGGGCAGCTGAAAGTCTGTTGGCAATTGGTTAACATTTTAAATCAAATGACTTATTTGACATACCAGTGCATTAATGGAATTAATCACAATTACGCTATATCCATCAATCTGCGCTTTTTGCTGAGAAAAGCAAATATATTACATTACTACATCTTCAAGGCCTCATTTCCTCATCTTCTGAAACAATAAGCTCTGGAATTCTCCATGATTGGCTTTGCCCTAAAGGCAAGCTTGATTAAAAAACGTAGCAGTGGAGCACGTCCATTTCAAACAACAGCGGAAACGAGAGATTGCCGTAGAAACTGCAAAATATCATCTAGTTAATGAGCACCGATGAAGGTTTATTGGGAGATTCAATTACAAGCAGCTAGTGTTTGAAGTAAATGAAAGAATAGTTTAACGGTTACCAACTTTATTGAGTTGAATCATGAGCTCTAAAAACTTTATTAGTAGTGTTTGATGATGTGAAGTATTCTATTCAGTAACTACAGATCCGCCTCTTGATGTCCTTGTGAGCCGCGTTGGAGAGCTGGAAGATCAGTTAAGTGTGCGTTGGGGCAGTCCTCCTGCCCTGAAGGACTACCTGTTTCAGGCCAAGTATCAGATACGATACCGTGTGGAGGAGAGCGACGAATGGAAGGTATGGCTGGAATGGTTTAGTCCAGGGGTGTCCTGCTGGGGGCCAACATTCTGCAGTGTTTTTAGTAATTTTTTGGTAGTCTTGAAGACCTTGATTAGCTGGCTCAGGTTTGTTTAATTGGTGTTGGAGCTAAACAGTCTTAAAGGATTAGTCTCATTCCAGAACCAAAATCTCCACCTCCATGTTGTCCAAGATGTTCATGTCTTTCTTTCTTCAGTTGAAAGAAGTTAAGGTTTTTGAGGAAAACATTCCAGGATTTTTCTCCATATAATGGACTTCAGTGGGACCAAGTGGGTTTCAGTGCAGCTTCAAAAGACTCTAAACGATACCAGCCAAAGAATAAGTGTCTTACTTTTTAACCACAAATGCTCATCTTGCACTAGCTATGCATCCACGACTTCACACATTACGTAATCACGTTGGAAGTCATGTGCGGTTAGTTCTTCATCTGTGTACTTTGGTTCAAAAAGGTAGGGTAGGGTGAAAAACTACATCTCATTTTCTCCTCCAACTTCAAAATTGTCCAACATCATTGTTTAAGCTTCTTTATAAATGGACTTTCTTTGCACGTTCCGTTTGTAAAGACTGGGTCGGTGCTTCTGTCTGTAATGTCATGCATGACCTTTCCAAAATGACTAGGTAATGCATGAGGTCAAACTAGTGCAAGATGAGCATTTGTGGTTAGAAAACATATACATTTTTATTTTTTTAGAAAATGATTGATGGTTTCGCTAGATAAGACCCTTATTCCTCAGCTGGGATCATGTAGAGCCCTTTGAAGCTGCATTGAAACTGTAATTTGGACCTTCAACCCACTGATCCTCAATGAAGTCCACTATGTGAAGAAAAATCCTGGATTGTTTTCCTTAAAAAACTTCCTTAAAAAAGAAAGAAAGACATGAACATCCTGGATGACATGGGTAAGTAAATGATCAAGAAATGTTAATTCTGGAGTGAACTAATCCTTTAAAAATAAAGGTTCCAAAAGGTGGTCTTCACAGCGCTGACAGAAGAACCAATTTGGGTTTCCAAAGAACCTTTCAGAGAACAGTTCTTAAAGAACTATTTTCTTAGTTCCCTCTGAAAAAAAAAAGTTCTTTATTGGTATCGATGGTTCCGTGAGGAACCTTTAACATCCACAGAATCTTTCCACTCCACAAAAGTTTTTATTTTTTCGTTAGATTTTTAAAATGTTCTTCGTTAGATGTTTTAATGTTCTTAAAATGGTTCTTTTAAGAAGTTTTCACTGAAAATTTTTTTGGAAAACCAAAAACAAGTCTTCAATGACTTCGCTGTGCACTTCACTAGATGTTAAAGGCTCTTCATGGAACCATACACTCTTAAAAATAAAGGTGCTTTAAAAGGTTCTTCACAGCAATCTCATAGAAGAACCAGTTTTGGTTCCACAAAGAGCCATTCAGTCAAAGGTTCTTTAAAGAAACATCTCTTTCTTACCTTTTTATAATCTGAAGAACCTTTTTCGCCACAAAGAACCTTTTGTGAAACTGAAAGGTTCTTCAGATGTTAAAGGTTCTTCATGGAACCATTTAAACAAAAAAAAGTTCTTCTATGGCATCGTGAAGCACCTTTATGTAGATACCAATAAAGAACCTTTATTTTTAAGAGTACGGAGCAGGAGTTGACACACCTGGTTTAGTCCAAAAAAAAAAACTAAATTTAGCAAGAGTGTCCAGTCCTGCTCCTGGAGGACCACCATCTAGCCAAGTTTAGCTCCAGTCCTAATTAACCACACCAAAACTTAGGTATACTGGAGCTAAACTCTGAAGGAAAGTGGCCCTCTAGTAGCAAAATTGGACACTGCCAAATTAAAGGGACAGTTCACCCCAAAAATGGACAATCCTGTTATTGATTAAAAAGACGTGTGTGATCCTACATATGTTTCTTTGTTCTGTGGAACACAAAATGAAATTTTCAAAGAATCTCCTGGCCACTATTTTCTTAACCCTAATCCCAAAATGATGTCCTGCTTCATAAAGGTAGTCCATATGACTTGTTCACAATATTTTAAGTCTTTTGAAGACATATGATCCATTTAATACAAGACTAATCCAGTTCTCACATTCCACTCACTGATGCAAGGATCCAGGAGTTAACATCTCACCGGAGGGGAGGATTATCAGATATAATTTCACTTGGAATATAGTGCACTAGTCCTATGAACCACTAGTATGATGTTGCTCCAAAGGTTTGTTGGTAAAAATAGGACAGAGTTTAGATTTTTGGGTGAACAGCTTTCCCCAATATAATGTCTGGTGCACATACTTCTTAGTTGTTATTTTCTATTTCCAATGAGGTGATAGATGATGCTGGGAACCAGACGTCTTGTCGGTTAGCGGGTCTCAGGGCTGGTACAGTGTATTTCGTCCAGGTACGCTGCAACCCGATTGGCATCTACGGCTCAAAGAAAGCAGGTATTTGGAGCGACTGGAGCCACTCGACTGCCGCGTCGACACCTGGCATTGGTGAGTTACATCAAAACACAATAATGCAAAGTCCCTTTACTTCACATTAGGCTTCTGCGTCACAAGCTAATTAGATTCAAACCATATGTAAACATCAAGCTACTTGATAGAGATCTCTCACGAGTAGATTCAGAAGACTTCAGCAAAATGTCAGAGTGCTTTAGGGGACAATTGATGAATTCTTTGGGCTTTTCTTAGACTGATAAATTAAAAAAGTCTTTAGTGCATGTTCAGATTAAAGGGGCGGTCGACCTGAAACTTAGTGGAAACAGATTTGGTTCATAAGAATGATGTGTTACATGTCTTGCATTAAAGAGAGGATGTTATTAAGGTCTGTTTTATGCCAAACAATATGAGTTATGGCAAGTCTGAGCTCCCCTTCCTGCATTCTGTGTTTAATGCTTTGGAGCTCATTAGCAGAGAGCTGGTAAATAGCCTATTATTTCATGGGTATGTGCACATCGCTCAGGGCAACACTGTGCAATCAACAGCATTTAAGCAAGTGTCGTCAACTGGGGTTGAATTTAACAAATGTCTCACAAATGCATTTATCTGATGGTTTGCATGTAGAATTATGTAGACACTAATTTAAAAAAGCAGAACCAAATAATGGATGCTGCATAGAGCTGGGTGAAATACTCAATACTGAAGAATCATGATATACTTGGGAAGAATTTGCTAGTGATTTAAAATTAAGCAACCTTGATATTACCTTTAAGTTCCCTATCAATAGCGTGTCATTAGACTAGTTTCACAATCATTGTCAAACCAGTATGAAAGCGTCAGAATCAGTTCAAATGGTTCGATTCATGAATGAATTCCAATCCAGAATCAAATCCAAACTACTATTGTTATTGCTAACTAAAACTAAAATAATTAAATATATCTTTAATTGAAGTACAGTTGAAAAATGAAAAAAAAAAAAAAAAAAATTAGTTGAAAAACAAAAGTAATGTAGCTTTTGCAACTAACTGAAGTAAAATGTTTACGTACTAAAATGACTAAAACTAAAGCTGGATAGAATTATTAAAAACAAAAACTAAAAAAAAAGACAGCACATAACCAAATGTTTAAATCTTAAATTAAAAAGTAAAAAGAAAACTAAGCATAAAAATTAAAGTTATTAATATGTTATTATATATAATATATAAAATTTGAATGATATATAATTAATTAAAAAAAAAAAAAAACTGTTCCAAACGTAACAATTTACTTGCATCATTAGTTAAAAATGTTGCATTTTTCACACAGGGAGTCGACCGATTATCGGCGAAGATATTAAGCATTTTTAAGTTGATCGGTATCGGTCATTTTCAAAACCGATTTGCCGGCAAGATCATTTAAAGGCATTTAAAGAAAGTTTTTGTCAGAGCCCTTGTTTTACTTAATTTTAACATATATATCGGTTTAAAATATCGGTTATCGGTCTACTTGATCTGTAAATATCGGCATCGGCCCTGAAAAACACATATCAGTCGACCCCTAATATAGTAAAAAATTAATTTATATAAAAAATCTAAACATTTTTCAAAAAGAATTGACAGAATAAATATTGAGGTTAAGGATTCACCAATATAAAAGGCTGTTACCGATAAGATGATCATTTTTAATTTAATTTTAATTATTAAGTAAAAAGAAAACTAAAAACAATAAAATAAAAATTAATTATTAAAATGTTAATAAAAACTCTAATAATATATATAAATATAATAATATATAATTAATATAAAAAACTGTTCCAGAAATAACAATTCATCTGCGTCATCAGTCAAAAATGTGTCATTTTTTTAAATATTACATATAATATGTTGAAATAAAAATATATGTAGGTAAACATTTTTTTTGATGCATATAGATTAGGGGTTGATTGATTATGGGCCTGGCCGATTATCGGCACCAATATTATCAGCATTTTTGTGTTTATTGGTATCTGTCATTTACAAAACCGATTTGCCGATAAAATTTTTTAAAAGTATTTAAAGAAAGACTTGACCAGAGCCCCCTTTTTTTTGTCAATTTTTATTTTTACACCAGACATATATATCGGTTATCGCTCTACTTGATCAGTAAATTGGCACTGAAAAACACGTATCAGTCAACCCCTAATATAGATAAAAATTAATTTATATAAAAAATATACACTTTTTTTCTTGTTGTTGTATATTGGTGCATATAGATTAAAGGTCGACCAATTATGGGCCTAACCAATTACAGGCGCTGATATTAAGCATTTTTATTTTTATTGGTATCACCATTTTCTAAACTGATTTGTCAATAAAATAATTTAAAAGCATTTAAATAAAATTTTTGTCAGAGCCCTTGTTATTCTGAATTTTGATATTAATTTTCAGTTTTACACCAGACATATATCTGTTCAAAATATTGGTTATCAGTCTACTTGATCTGCAATAACCGTTTATCAGCATCTCTTGACCCTTTATATAGATAAAGACTATATAAAAAAATATATATATTTTTTTGTTATATTGGTGCGTATAGATTAGCAGTCGACCAATTATGGGCCTGGCGGCTTATCGGCACCAATATTAAGCATTTTTATGTTTACTGGTATCCGTCATTTTCAAAACTGATTTGCCGATAAAATAATTTAAAAGCATTTAAAGAAAGTTTTTGTCAGAGCCCTTGTTTTTCTTAATTTTGACAATAATTTAAATTTTTACACCAGACATATATATCGGTTCAAAATATCAGTTATCGCTCTACTTGATCTGTAAATATTGGTATTGGTATTGGCATCGGCCCTGAAAAACACATATTGATCAACACTTAATATAGATACAAATGAACTGATATAAAAAATATAAACTTTTTTGTTATATTGATGCATATAGATTAGGGGTTAATTAATTTTTACATTAAATTCTTACATCAGTCATATATATCTATTAAAAATTTTGGTTATCGGTCTTCTTGATCTGAAATAATTGGTATTGGCATCAGCCCTAAAAACACACTTATTGGTCGACCCCTAGTATAGATAAATACATTTTTATAAAAAAAAATTTATATAGATTAGGGGTTGACCGTTTATGGGCCTGGCTGATTATTGGTGCAGATATTAAGCATTTTTAGGGTTATCAGTATCGATCATTTTCAAAACCAATTTGCCGCTAAATAAATATAAAGTGTTTAAAGAAAGGTTTTGCCAGAGCCATTGTTTTTCAGAATTTTGACATTAATTTTCATTTTTACACCATATCGGTTTAAAATATTGGTTATCGGTATCGGCCCTGAGAAACATATATCAGTCGACCTCTATTACAGTTAAAAATGTATTTATATATATATAAAAAAATAACAGAATAAATATTGAGATTAGGGTTTACCAATATAAAAATACAGGCTGTTGCCAATAAGATGATAATTATTTTCTTTTTATGGTCAATAAATGACTGATATTAAAATTCTGTAGCCTTTTCTAATAAATTCATAATAAAACACTAAAGTCTAAAACAATTAAGTGAATTTATATTTATTATAATGCAAGTGATAACAGATATGTTCCTGACATATCATTCATGCGATTTTAAATACTGATTTTTATTATCCCCAGTCCTAGTACATATACTATATGTATTTTAAGATTGAATTTGCCACCAGTATTTACAGTTATGATTTGTGTAATTTCTCACCCAATATATATTACAATAACATCATTGTCATTTCCACAACAGACAGGTCACATATTGGCACGTGCGATTCGAAGCCCAGCGAGCACAACTCGACGCTACGAAAGGAGCTCAAGCAGTTTTTCGGCTGGATGCGCAAACACTCTTACGGCTGTACGGACGTCAGTATCAAACTCTACGACCAATGGCGCGTCTGGCTGCAGAAAGCCCAGAAAACGCACGACCAGGTCAGTAAGGACAAAGCTTTCCTCCTTATGGGCCACATATCTAGACATTACTGTTGGCACACATGATGTAGGGCCTGTGCGGTTTTATGTGACCCACAAAAAAGCGAATCAAAAGATCTGTTTATTCTTTTGATCAATAGGCTCACATTTGATTGCGTTTCCTAATAGCGAAGCATCATATAATCTTCAGACGTTACCACAACAGAGAGGGAACGGCCAGTCAAAGTAATCAGCCGGAATGCTAATAAATTCCTTTTAGGTTAGACTGCGCGGCAAAGCTTCAGCTGCGATCCAAGCGAGCCCGAGAAGTCTTGTGTGGCGTTCTCGAACGCTAACCGACATCCGCTGCACGCTCTCTGAACCGATTCAGTGGTTACTGTTGCTTTGGCACTGACGACTGCTGGGAAACTTAGGTCGCTTCATTAGTCACACTATCCTTTGAAGAACACGATGTAACTGCCACAAGAATGGCTGGTACCAATTACGCTTCTCTGTCCCCATATATCAACTCATCACATTCACTTGTAAATGCCATTGTCTTGCCTTTCAGGTACTACAAAGCGGTAAATCATAGTGAAACTCTAAAGAAGGCTTGGGAGAGTTTGCGGGGGCCTGCGACGACAAGGGTTTTATCACTCTCCAGTGCTTGGGACTTTCATTTGGATGAGCCAAGACTCTCCGAAGGAATCCGCTAGGAGCCTGTCGTTTGGCGACATGATCTACTGTTTGCCTCCTGCTGTAGTCCCCATTCCAAGGAAGCGCTTTTGTCTCAGACATGTTATTTATAAGGGCATTAAAACATAAAGAAAGACTGAAGAAAGAAATTACATGAGAGGGCATGCGATGTTCAAAAAAAAAAAAAAAGAGATAATGGCAGACGTTCTCATTCTTATTGAGCTTTCATCATAAAAGGACCTTTGCAACTCAATAAGTCATATGATTTTTTTTTTTGTGTGTGTGTGTGACTAAGAATAGTTCACCTAAAAATGAAAATTGCACCATGATTTACTCACCCTCAAGCCATCCTAGGTGTATATGACTTTCTTCTTTCAGACGAATACGATGAGATATATATATATATATATATATATATATATAAAATGTCCTGGCTCTTCCAAGCTTTATAATGGCAGTGAATGGCTGTTGAGATTTTGAAGTTCAATAAAGTCCATGCAGCCATTATAAAAAGTACTCCACACAGCTCTGGGGGGTTAATAAAGGTCTTCTGAAGTGAATCGAAGCATTTAAGAAAAATGTTCATATTTAAAACTGTAATCTCTAGCTTTCGTTAACTGTTTTGGGTGAACTATCCCACTATCCCCTAATTAAGTCATTGTTCACTGAAAAACATGACATCTACCCTAAATCTAGTTCATAAGAGAACTTGCAGTGTTATAAATGAATGAAACTTATCTGAACGATTCGTTCATGAATCTTGACTTCAATTGAAAAATTGTTCCTTACACAAAACTATCGTATGGCTTCAGAAGACTTGGAATATTTTATTAATTTAATTAAAAATGCTGAACTTTCATCCAAAAAAGTACATTTACAGCTCACTGACATTAAAGGAGAAGTCCACTTCCAGAACGAAAATTGACAGATAATGTACTCACCCCTTGTCATCCAAGATGTTCATGTCTTTCTTTTTTCAGAAGTAAAGAAATTATGAACTTCCAAAATGCAGTTTAAATGCGGCTTCAACGATCCCAGCTGTGGAACAAGGGTCTAACGTAACATTGGTTATTTTCATAAAAATAATACAGTTTATATACTTTTTAATGTCAAACACTCGTCTTGTCTTGCTCTCCCTGAACTGTTTTTTTCCAGTTCATGACAGTTAGGGTATGTTGAAAAACTCCCATCTCATGTTCTCCCTTAACTTCAAAATTGTCCTATATCGCTGTTTTACCTTTTTGTTAAGGGTGTTTGATCTTCTTTGCTTGTTCACTTTGCATAGACTGGGTCGGTACTTCAGCAGCAATGTAGGATGATTTTGAAATGATTTTTGAAGTTGAGGGAGAAAATACGATTGGAGTTTTTCAACATACCCTAACTGTCTTGAGTCAGAATACACAGAGTTCAGGGAGAAAAAGGCAAGACGAGTGTTTGAGATTAAAAAGTATTTTAATTGTATTTTTTTTTTTTTAATGAAAATAACCAATCATTTCACTAGAAAATACCCTTCTTCCTCGGTTGGGATCGTTTACAACCTCATTTGAGATTGTTTGAAGCCGCATTTAAACTGCATTTTGGGGCAAAAAAATGAGAAAAAATGGAGAAAAATCCTGAAATGTTCCCCTCAAAAAACATAATTTCTTTACGACTGAAGAAAGAAAGACATGAACATCTTGGATGACAAGGGGGTGAATACATTTTCTGTCAATTTTTGTTCTGGAAGTGGACTTCTCCTTTAAGAGAAGAAACACCAGCTTGGGTTATTTGGCAACCAAGCAGTGGGTAAATATTGGACAGAACACATGCTGGGTTATTTTGACCCAGCTGGCTGGGTTAAATGTTTTTACCCAACATGCTGGGTTGTCTTATTTAAGTCAACTATTGTTTAAAATTACTATATTGCTGGATTAAAATCACACACAGAATTATAGCGACAACAGAAATAATCAAAAGAAGAGCGTTTATTATTAAGCAAGAACACCCACTGACAAAAATATAACACAAATTGAATTTATTTGCGTGAATACAGCATAGTTTATAATTTCACATACTATTAAACTTGTTTAACAATCATTTTAGAAATAAAAAATTTAACATTTAAAAGTAGAATTTTAATTTAAGTTTACTCAACCGTTAATCACTTTTTACCAAAATAGTGCTAATTCTCATGCCGCTGTGTCTGTAAAATCTGAGCCGGAGAGGAACTATAAATCCCAACTTACATTTCTCTCATAGCTGAAAGATGCCATGACTGACTTCATAACCTGCCCATAAACAAACAGTACTGGAATTAGAGAACAAATTTAACATTAAATTAAATTAAATTCTGTATTATATGAATAAAATCTATATATGAAAAATGTTGCGCAAAGCAAAAGGCATTTCCCTCATGCAAAACGAACGCAGCTGAGTGACATTTCGTCCTTGTGTGTTGCATCATATAATTTACAGCACAGTAAACACTTCATAAATGAAATAAAATGTATACAAACCTTTATTTCCCTTAAGTAGTGCAAGGCGGTGCTGAGAACTGCTCTCTTCTCTACAGGACCCAAAAAGCCAGCGCTCTTACTGAAACTCAGCAGCTGGGTTGTTCGACGGAGACAGGCTCAACCCAGTGGTTGGGTAGAAAAAGACAGTTCCCAGCATTAAATTGACCTAGCATCTTTGTTACAGAAAAACTACCTCTGTAAAAAAAAAAATTGTACAAACAACCTAAGAAAATGACCCAATAGGCTAAACCCAGAATTTGGGTTAAAAAAAAATAACCAACCATTTTTTAGAGTGTAACTGCGATACTACTTCGTTCTTTTGTGCAAGATCTTTTGAATGAATCAGCTGATCCAGTTTAGAAAACCATAGAAACTGTCATATGGCTTCAGAAGATTTGGAATGTTTTATTAATATTATTAAAAAGGAGATAATCAGAGACTTTCTCATTCTCATTGGCCTAACATGCTAACATGATAGAACATGCTGACATTCGAAGACTCGACGAGTGGATTGAAAATGACAAAAACTGACCGATTAGACACAGATTTTGTGAACAAAAAAAAATGTATTTAAATGTAATTAATCATTCTTTAGATTCCAGATCTTTTGAATGAATCAGCTGATCCAGTTAATGATTCATTCTCAAATCTTGAGTTCATTTAGCTAAATGATCCATTCCTCTTTACACAAAAGTATCATAAGGCTTCAGAAGACTGAATATAGTCACAGGGACCACTTTATGGTCCTTTTCGGTCCATTTTGAAGCGTACACACAAGAAATAAACTCATACATGTTTGGAATGAAATGACAGGGAGTGAATAATGACAAGCTTTTCATTTCATTTCAATGTACTGTCTCTTTAATTGGCAAACGCACAAGTTTAAATTGGTATTCGAAAGGCAATTTGCAATTTGTTTGTCCTCTTTGTTCAAAAACATGTAAATACTGTATCATTATGTATAAATAGTTTTGTCTGTATAAATGTCTTCAAAATATTTAAGGAATGTTCATATATTTTGTAACACATTAGCCTTTGCCGAGTATTATTATGCATATAATAATCAGAATGAACAGATTTATGCTTTAAATAAATAAACATTGTGTTGGTATCGCAAACAAAACATCATAAGCTATTTTGGACGTATACAAAATAATTACTGTAAATAAAAGATGCCAAACTCTGTTTAACAAAAATATGCATTGCAAAGCCTGGGTCAGCTGCAATGCACTCTGTCTATACAACGCCCGAGACAGCGATCGATACCTCAGATGACTCTTCTTTAGAAAGGAAAGTTCATGGAGGATCTGAATCCATCTCTGTCTTCTGAGACGGACTGAATCTCACTCCGGCTCCTCTGAGTCATACTTGAAGTCTTGAAGAATCTCACTCAGAGCGGCCGTATTCTTTATGATACTGACAGAGATGAAGAGAAACAGAAAGAGCTTTTTCAATCGGATGTTTAGAAGAACAATCAACCTTATTTTTCCCATAAGAGCGGATGCGGCCATTTGTACATTTTATGGGTCTGGGTTCTGGTCTCATCTATTTCTAGCTATTTTAGCTGTACAAAACAGCTCGTTTTGCTGCTTGATATTGCAAATTTGTGTGTCTTAACATATTATTTCAATGTATTGTCTTAATTATGAACACACTGGTTTGTAGTGCAAACAGTTTCACTGTTTACTGCACAAAGTTATTCTCGTTATTTCCTATAGCGGATAATGAAGCGGAAGTCTCGCCCATAGGCTTACTTCCACGTTAAAGAATAAGGTGAATAGGTTTTAGTCATTAACCTGATATGCGTATAGTGATAAATATAGAATCTTAGTGCAGTCAAATCGATTAATCGCGATTAATCGTATCCAAAATAAAAGTTTGTGCTTACATAATGTATGTCTGTGTGTGTTTAAATATATACCCTAAATATATTCTAAATTGTATGTACGTATGTATGCATTTAAGAAATATGTGTAAAATACATTTATATTTATATATAATATAAATCATAGAAAAATATGAATACATATATATGTGTAAATAATTCTTAAATATATATGTGCATATTTATGTATACATATAAATATACACAGCACACACATATATTATGTAAACTCAAACTTTTATTTTGGATGCAATTAATCGTGATTAATTGATTTGACAGCACTAATATAGAGCATAATTTATAAATACATTCTATTTTCATAATTATGTGTATTAACATTTAAATGATATTCTGTATAATAGTAAAGAATTATAGTGATACAATACATTTTATACACAAGTGCTTAAAATACAAATAAACTACAAATAATCATATATATACATTTTAAATGTATATATATACACATTATAATACATTTTAAAAATATGCAAAAAAAAAGAAGGTTTATTAAATTTACTTGCCACTGTCAGGTGTTTAGGAAAAACTTGCAAAAAACTTTAAACTTTTAAATTATGTAATAAACTTTTTGTCACTAATATGCAAGAAACGGCTAAAAATATAAAGCATAATTAAAAATAATTTTAGAATTAATTTCAATACTATTACTTAAAAGTATATAAATATAATTAATAATTTAAGTAACTGATTATAAAAGTATATTTTACACTTTTATTTACATTTTATATTTCACACATATTTAAGATTAAGATTATGATTAAAATTATAATACCAAAAAAGCATAAATCAATATTATATACAAAATAATTTAATATAAGTTAATTAAAAATGCAAAAATACATATACATAGTTGCACTTACTTCTGTTTGATCTCACGGACTTTCTCTTGAAAATCCTCATCTTCTGGGTGATCCTGGGCATTCTGCTTCGCCAACTGTAACTTCGCTGTCTGTGAAGTCGCAAATATAGAAAAACATTAAGAATACAGTAACAAATTACAGAACAGATACATTCGGTTCAGTACCGTTGAACTATGCATTATTATTATACAAGCTAATTTACGTTATGTAGGTCTGAAATGAGTAACCAATCACCTTCCTAACTAAATGTGACCCTGGACCACAAAACCAGTCATAAGGGTCAGTTTTTTTTTATCTAAGATTACATCATCTGAAAGCTGAATAAATAAGCTTTCCTTTGATGTATGGTTCAGATAGAACAATATTTGGCAGAGAACTATACAACTACAAAATATCTTCATGGAACATGATCTTTACTTAATATCCTAATGGCTATTGCTGCAAATATACCCGTGTTACTTATGACTGGTTTTGTGATCCAGCTCACAAATATGCTCGACAGTGCACATCCTACCATTCCTATAAAATATCCAGATGACCCAGCGCACTGCCTGAAATACTGTATCTCATGATGCAATGCACTCAACTTTCCATTTCCAAACGGATGAATCTCATGTTTCACTCATTATTTTATCGAACTTCCAAAAGTTACATAAATGTGGAATAAAAGCAAATTAGAATTATTTATTTCTCAGAATAACTGTGTACAGTGCATACTGTATGCCATATTAGCCAAACATTTTTAAAAACAATACAGTGCCCACCAGCTCTAGCTTCTCCTTCTCTTTAATCTGCAGTTTGTCAATGTGTTCGGAGAGGTCGGGCCGGTCGAAGTCTTGATGCAGTTGCTCTTTAATCTCCAGAACCTCTTTGGAAATGCCGCAGAATGCTTTCGTTATCTCATGTACCAGCTGTTTGTAGTGCTCGAAGTCATAGTGGGGCCCCGTCCTTAAGTATGCCTCATGACCCCTGAGAAAAACGACAACAGTATTACCTCAAATAACCTCTGACAGATAGATAGATAGATGATAGATAGATAGATAGATAGATAGATAGATAGATAGATAGATAGATAGATAGATAGATAAAAATAAACTGACTCCTCAAATAGCTTGTATGCCTCCACACGCTCAGTTTGAAGTACGTAAAATCTTCGGACCAAGTTTTTGAAATCTGTAGGTGCCTTTAAAATAATTTAAGATAGAATAGACAGGTATCACAAATATTAAAAAAGAAATGACTCTTGCTATATATATATACATATATATATATATATATATACACACAATATTTAAACTGTACTCTAAATAATACCATTGTAAAAGTCAAAACCACGGTTATATTTTGTTAGTGATACAATAACAATGTATTTATGTATGATTTAGTATTATTTTCTTAATATGTAACTTTTTCGTATTAATTTATGTATACCTTTACGAAAATAAACCATGGTTTTATTGTAGTAAAAGTGTAGTAACCATGTTTTTTTGGCGCATTGATTACAAACTAAACTGTGGTTAGTGTAGCAAGACCATGGTTAATTTATAGTTACCATAGTTTAACTATAGTAACCATGGACTTTGTTTGTTTTATTTGTTAGGAACCCATGGTTAATTTTCTTAAGGGTATGCATAGTATATGTTTCTGTATAGACTAGCGATAGCAACTTCGCGACGTTGTATATATTTCTTGTCATTTACTATTCATACATACGATTATATTATAAAAGCTGAGTATTCAAAACTAACTTACCATGTTGCTGAAACTGTGCTTTCGGTGTTTTCTTAGCTTGGCTGATAAATCTACTAAACAGCAACATGTGTAGCGTTTCGTGTAGTCACGCTGTTACACTCACTTCCTGTTTGGGTTCGCGTAATACAACGTCATTTGACGTCACCTCAATGCTTATGTACTGGCACAAAACTCAAAAAACGTTTCCATTTTTACATATTATGCTTTGTGGTTTAGCAAATAAAGGCATAATTTCTTGAACTTATATATATATATATATATGTACCAGTCAAAAATAAGTCTCTTCTGCTCTAAGCCTGCATTTATTTGATCCAAAGTAGGGCCTACAACAAAAACAGTAAAGATTTGAAATATTTTTCTATTTAAAATAACAGTTTTCTATTAGAATATATTATAAAATGTAATTTATTCCTGTGATTTCAAAGCTGAATTTTTAGCATCATTACACCAGTCACGTGATCCTTAAGAAATCATTCTAATATTCTGATTTGCTGTTTAAAAATGTATTATTATTATTATTATTATTATTATTATTTATTAAAATTATTATTATTAATATTATTATGTTGAAAACAGCTGAGTGGACTTTTTCCAGGTTTCTTCGATGAATAGAAAGTCCAGAAGGAAAGTATTGATCTAAAATAGAAATGTAATATTATAAACGTCTTTATCATCACTTTTGATCAATTTAAAGCACGCTTGGTAAATAAAAGTATTAATTTTTATAATTTCTTTCCCATAAACAAGCAAACAAACAATTAAATGAATGAATAAAAAAATAAAAAATTATACTGACTTTTTGTGTGGTATAGTGTATAATGTTACAAAAGCTTTTTTATATTAGATAAATGCTGATCTTTGGATCTTTCTATTCATCAAAGAATCCTGAAAAAAAATACTTAAATGTTTTAAATATTGACAATAATAATAATAATAATAAATGTTTCTCAAATCAGCATGTTATAATGATTTCTGAAGGATCATGTCACTTTCTGAAGACTGAAATTCAGCTTTGATCACAGGGAATAAATTACATATTAAAATATTTTCAAACTGAAAGCAGTTATTTGAAATAATAAAAATATCTTTATTACTGTTTTTGTAGTTTGGATCAAATAAATGCAGGTGAGCAAAAAAGACTTTTTAAAAACATTAAATATCTTACTGTTCAAAAACGTTTGACTGTGTATTCTATTTTTCTCAATAATGAAGCAATATAGGTGTTTATTCTCTGATATATTAACGCAGATGCCGTTAATTCATTCATTATCAGAAAAAAAAATATTTTCGTAAAAATTCTTATATTTTATGAACGCTAACAAATGTTTCATGCTAAAGTACCTCAAGGGGGCGCCAATGTCCTATGTTATGCAAAAACCTTACCGTGTTTAAGTTCCACATCAAACTGAATTCGCGTCAGGTTAAAGATTTTAAGCCATATTTTTAGTATGTACAAAAATGACTCAGTAAAATGATATTCAGGTTAAATAATCAGAATTATTTATATTTATCACATGCATTATACGAATGCACGTCCTTAAACATCAAACGACCAACACGTATTTTCAGTCCCATTCAGCCGGACCTGTAAAGCTTCCAGGCGGCGTTGCAAGGACAGTGCGGTCTTGTCTCTACTAGCTCAGAGGGGCTCTGTTAGACTTGTTCTGACACACCACTGAATGAGACAAAAGCCTGGAGAGTTCAAAGGGGCAAAAGCAGACTGCCCCGGTTACATTACAGGCTGTGGACCTCAGCTCACTGGATCTGATGTGCATTAAATACCGTGCTACACAAGGGGTGGGGTGGATGGAGATAAGTTTTAATGCTGAAATATGAGCAATCGGAACTAAGGCGGATAAATAAGGCACGCCAAGAGGGATTGTCTTTACGTGTGGAGAGGAGTTCAAAAAATCTGTTGCACGGACGCAACTGGGCAATTGGGATTAAAAACGCAGCACGCTGCACCGGGGGCTTGTGCTTTCCCCTCGTGGATACTTGAGTTTGCACTCGAGGTTGTAACAATATTTGTGGAATACACGCCGGAGAGGCTCAACACAAAACAAACGAGGGACAAAATGAGAGGGTTACATGTGCACCACAACTCTTGGACTCTGTGGACTGTGTTCATGTGTGTAGTGAGTGGAGTTCATTCACAAGAAAGACAGTAAGTATGTTTGTAGCGCTGTTTTATGAATGATACCGAACCGCTTTTTCATTTCAAGCGTGAATGTTTTGATAAGACTTCAGTCAGGTGATAACGGCATCCTCGTTTTGCGCGCCTGAGGAAATGTTTCCTCATGCAACAACAAATAAACTCAGCAGCACAGCTGTTCATGTGTGGCTGTTACTAACAGATAACATTACAAAAACCTTCATGGTAACTATAATTGCTACCAAAGGTCACCGCGTTTACTAGAGTAACACACCATGGTTAACTAATATGGGATCCTCTTCAAAGAGGCATCATTTTCATCGCATAGTGTCTGTTATTTTGAAAGCAGAAAGTACAGATATCATGGTACAAGGGTGGTAAAGCTGACATTGTTATGAACAAACTCCCAAGTGATGTTCTTTTCAAAACAGGTCATTGTTACGCTTCATAAATTGCAAGCATTTGAAGTCTTAGTCACAGATTAATAAGTTAATTCCTCAATTTTTCAGCTTTGATGCCGCAGGAATGAGCTAAGTGTATAAAACCCAATTTATTCTCCACATGTTCTTGAGAAAACCCTTAAAGAGATAGGTCACCCAAAAATTCTGTCACAAATCCGTAAGACCTTCCTTCATCTTCCGAACACAAATGTATTTTTGATGAAATTCAAGAGCTTTCTGCATAGACAGCAACGCAACTGACACGTTCAAGGCCTAGAAAGGTAGTACGGACATCATTAAAATAGTCCATGTGAGGTCAGCCTTAATTTTATGAAGTTACGAGAATACTTTTTGTGTGCAAAGAAACAAAAATAACAACTAAAATCACTTTATGCAACAATGCGTCATTGTACTGCCGTGAATGTGCGTCGAAGACTGACACGGAAGAAAGTAAGTTGTTAAAGTTAATTTTATTTTCTTTGAGCACAAAAAGTATTCTCGTAACTTCATAAAATTAAGGTTGAACCAGTCACATGGACTGTTTTAACAATGTCCTTACTACCTTTCTGGGTCTTGAATGTGGCAGTTGCGCTGCTGTTTACGCAGGGTCAGAAAGCTCTCGGATTTCATCAAAAATATCTTGTGTTTTAAAGATGAACGAAGGTCTTACGTGTTTGGAACGACGTGAGGGTGAGTAATTAATGACGGAATTTTCAGAAAGTTTACTTTCTCAATGTTAAATTAAGGTTCTCCGGTGATTCTTTTAACAAAGAATATTTTTCTTATCAAAATCCGTTTTAACTGTAAGGTTCTACTTGGTTCTTTGGAGAAAGTTATTGACGTTACATTGATGACTATGATATTGCCAAGTAGGTTTTTCATCATTTATATTAATGCTGGAACCAGAATTCTTTAATTATCCCTTTAAATACACCAATATTGAACAATAAGTTGACAAGAACATTGTTCAGACCCCATAAACATGGGTGGACAGGAATGTTGTTGGGTTAATTGTCTCACAAACCCCAGAAGTCCATGAATTTCATACCAGGGCTGGGCAGAGCTCTGTGCCAGTGTCCGTACCTGTTGCATGTGGTTGTGCCAAGTATTTCGCGCACCAGAGAAAGAGGTCAATAACCAGCTTGCCCTCTCCGACAAAGAGCTACATTCTCTTGAGTCGGCCAGTAGCTGTTCTTTCCTTCAACAAGATAGTGCTATCATGTAAACACTGAATAGTTCTATGCCCACCGCACACATGAGTGTTCTAAGATAGGGAGGTGAGGATCAAATGCAGTCAATTCCACCTAGATGCCTTGGAAGGGATTTTCTCATGCCCTCAGACTTAAATTGCCTCTGGCCTCGCTGAACCGTAATGCCAACCACCTGATATCTCACACTCAGGCATGCTATTAAACTCAAGGACATGGAGCTGCCCAGGTTTATTTGGGCATGTGATGGGTCAGAGAATCACCTTCCAAATTTTTCTCATCATTTAAGGTCACTGGAACCAAATTTGTTACTGGATTTGTCTAAGTAGTCTAGACAACTTAGATTCCAAAGAGGTGAAAAACATTTAGAGAATTAGGTTAGTGTTGGTTAATTGTATAACAGCATTGTCCTAACCTTTGTCTTAACATGTGTTTGAAAAAGTCTTATTAGGTTTAATTGCATTGACCTTCAAAATTAGGTTTTATGCAGCACTGTCTCTTTCTTCTAAAAGTAAAGGCTAAACACACCAAAGATTTAAAGGAACACTTCACTTTTTTTGAAAATAGGATCATTGTCCAACTCCCCTAGAGTTAAACAGTTGAGTTTTACCGTTTTTGAATTCATTCAGCCGATCTCCGGGACTGGCGGTAGCACTTTTAGCATAGCTTAGCATAGATCATTGAATCTAATTAGACCGATAGCATCTCACTCAAAAATGACCATAAATAATGATGATATTTTTCCTATTTAAAACTTGACTCTTCTGTAGTTACATTCAATGCAGTTGGGTAGTTGGAAAATGAGCCTATGTTAAAAAAAGTAGAGTGTTCCTTTAAACGAATGGTCTAAACCAGTGATCCTCAACCCCAGTCCTCGGGCCTACTGTTTTGCACATTTTGTATGTTTCTGAATCTGACACACTCAGTTCATGGATCTTTCTCCTAACGAGCTGATGATCTGAATCAGGTGTGTTAAATAAGGGGGGCATACAAACTACATACAGTAGGCACTGAGGACTGGAGTTGAGAACTACTGGTCTAAACACTGTAGAGATTTGTCAATTTGAACTAAAATCAAAATGACTCCAGTACTGTAGGTGGCGCACTCTGCAATGGGCCTCGTTCATGAAACCTTCCCAAAATCTCACCTTCGGTTTTACAAACACTTCGTAAACATCAGATTTGATAGTTAAACATTTGTATGTTAATGAATTCCAATTATTTGTAAATAGCGTACGCATGCACACTTATTCACAATTAGCATAATCCCCGCCTGTGAATTACAATGCAAAAAGACTAATAGGCCAAATGCCTAATAATAAATATTCAATTAAGGTGCATACGCATTTTTAGACAGCTGAAAAAACGCCAGGCGCTATTCTAAAAAATGGCCAGTTGGTGGCGTTTGAGAACACTTTGTTTATCCACGGCAGTAACGTATTGCAAGTATCTAATTTTTAAGAATATCACTGAATATGAAAATGCAGTGACCAGCAATATTAACTTCTTCATTGTTCTTCAGTCACTGTACAAGTAGTATGGTTGGTCGGTGTAGTATTTGTCGCCCCTTTCTCCATTGATTGGAAGGCTGGGTAAAAGTTACAGTGACGAGCGTGTGAAATGTTTTGTGTAAAACCATAATTAAACAATTTAACGATAAGTCAAAAAGTAACTTGTACCTGCATGACTCCGCTGTCGACTACCTCATCGCTATGCAAGAATTCATGCAAATGCACATCCTTAAAAACACGAAAGTGACTCTGCATAGAGGCCATTTTTTTAGCCGTTGATCGTACATCGTTTGTACATTCGTTGTTGCACTGTATTATGGGAGTGCATGAAGGATGTCTCTTCAAATAGTGCACTAAGAGTATAGGGGTGATTTTGGACACAGCCCAGGTCATGGTCTTGCAAAGTGCCTTTCTAGACCCTTTCTATTGCTTTTTGGTGGAACCCTAATTGTAATTTAAGCAACAAGAACAATTTAGTTTATTAAAGATGTTTTGGTAGGATAAATTTGTGGAGATCAGTCCTGGTGGTGAATATTCACCTTACGCCCTAACTGACTATTGGTCTGAAATTTGTTGTTTCGAGATCAATCCCAAAAGCTTCCACCCTTCTCCCAACACCCAACATGCTCAACAACAAGTCTCAAAACACTTATCAGATGTTCAAACACAAACTGGTATTTGTTTTGTGTTTTCCCAAGTGGTAAGGTTGGGCACCCTTGTTTGTTTGATTTGCGTGCCCTATGATGTGAGATTCAGACGTACACTCTAGACAAAACAACGTGTTAACGTAATTGGTACCTGGAGTCTTGTGATGTAAACACACACAGCTGTTGCTCTGTATTCCCGTCCTTTGATTCACAGGGGTTACCTGATTGCCGCGCCATCTGTGTTCCGCGCCGGTGTGGAAGAGGCTGTGAGTGTGACCATCTTCAATGCGGTAGAGGACACACGAGTACAGCTGCAGCTCAGTGTTAAGGGCGAGATTGTGGCTCATAGCCACGGCACTGTACGAGGTGATGATTATGTTGGGTACTTACTTAAACTCAGATTACTTAAAGAGCTTTTTTTGCCTTGTCTTGACCCACCAAAGTAGTTAAACACCAATATTAATTAATGTTTAAGCTTCAATATGGCACCAAGCATAAATGATCAGAAATTAGGGTTTTGTTCAATAAAGCCCTTTATTTCCACTATAAACTACCTGTCATTTCTTTTTCCATTTCAGATAAAGGCACCATCAAAATAAAGGTGAGCCAATCATAAAACAGTTTTAGCCTGTAGTCAGTTTGCACTGAGCACGATAGGACTTTTATGCCTAATAACCACAATATTCCCAGGTGCCGTCAGATCTCAGAGGCCAGGCACATCTGAAGGTTTGGGGGAACCGTCAACTCAATGAGGGTGGCTACATCTTCCACAACCACACTACTGTGACGGTGGACAGCAAAGGCACAACTGTTTTCATCCAGACCGACAAGCCAGTCTATAAGCCCCGGCAGAAAGGTCTCTCTCCTTTCACCAAACGGGAATGGGTTGCTGATGATGCTAACTGTGTTTATAATGCTAAATGTCTCAATGCTGCTGATATTGGCCATGTTCAGATTACTAGCTTGCTACATAAAAAATGCAATAATGTGCAACATGTCAACTGTCATCTGAGTATTCTATGCATGCTATTCTAAAATTAGCCAACGTATCATGAATAACTTTGCGAAAGAAGCAAACTGAATTTTAATTCATTACCTGTTTTTTTTTTTTTTTATTTCCCCTCTAGTTCTTATAAATGTATATGCTGTCACACCAGACCTAAGGCCAACCAGTGAAAAGGTGAAGTCCTGAAATTACATGCTAAACTGTTAAAAGATTTTTTGTATTACAGTAGCATAGTCCATTTTAACATTAGCAGTGTTTATTTAGTGTTTAAAAGCTTGTCTTGCAAATATTTTTAGAAGGCGCAAAAGGTAGCTTAGCTGTATTACCCTTATACACAAACATCTCTCATTGATTTGAATCTTAAGGGAGTTAAATTAGCTGAACTATACAGTTTTTCATCCTCATCCCTCTAATTATTTCTTTGTTTTGTTTTACAGATTGAAGCTTACATAGTGGTGAGTGGATGCTGTGGGGTGGACACTTCTCTGGTTGGGAAGCATGGTTGGAGTGTTTCTTTCCCAGCAGGGTCTATGTTGTACAGCTATATGGCTTGACAACTGGTCACCGGTGTTGGGTTCGACCCTAGAGCAGACGCTAGCGGGCGACTAGGGGAGATAAAAGAGAGCGAGTCTTCCTGGGGCGTTGCCCCCCACTGCTCTGTGCTTAGCTTCCATCTCTTTCCCACATGCTGCTTGGTCTTTGAAGCATCTCTGGGGCAAACACTGTTGCTCAGTTCCAGAAAATTCTTCTGAGAGCTGTGCAAATGGCCAAAGGGGGACCAGAAAAAATGTTTGCTATGTATGCAATGTTTCATGTTTATGTTAGTTTGGCACCGTCGGCCTCTGGCTCTCGCAGGAGGAAGTGTCAGTCGGGGTGTGTGTAGTTTTGCCCTGATTGACTGGCTCCTGGAGTGTTGGGCCTTTAAGTCAGGGCAAGGTCAGTTTGTTTGAAAGCATCATTGGATTTGAAACATGTTTGCTTAAGCTTGAATCTTTGCCCCATTTTTATGAGTGTAAAGTGGCCTCTGGATTTAAGGCAAGCAAATAAGCAAGAATGTGACTATTTTTACCACATACTGTTTGAGATTACCAC
Source organism: Labeo rohita (assembly GCF_022985175.1). NCBI lineage: Eukaryota > Metazoa > Chordata > Actinopteri > Cypriniformes > Cyprinidae > Labeo > Labeo rohita. The sequence continues at coordinate 28,428,744 of NC_066890.1, read as the reverse complement.
TTTGTTTACCTAGGACCCCAGAGGATCCCGCATAGTCCACTGGAAAGATCTAAAGTCTGTTTGTTGTGGTAAGAATTGTTACTGTTGTGTTCCTTTGACTCTAATCAGGCTTTTGTATACTGTAATAATGTTGCATTCATTGCATAATCACCACTGTACATTATTTGGCTCTATCAGGAATTGTCAATATGAGCTTTCCGCTATCAGACCAACCGGTCTTCGGTGAATGGTTAGTCTTTGTGGAGATGCAAGGCCACACGTACAACAAGTCCTTCGAAGTGCAAAAGTATGGTAAGGAGTAGTTATGCTTTTTCAAGAACTGATTCAACTAATTGTAACCAGACAATATAGTAAATAATCTCTAGAAGATAGAATATTAGTAACACTTTCTGAAACAAGAATTCATAATATGTTATAGTTATTTCAGGAGCTCAGGTTTTCAAAACAAAGGACATTAGTTTTTTTGCATATTGTGAGCTAATTGTTGACTAAAACGTCCATTTCAGTTTGAGTATAATGGACCGAAACCAATGAATATGATTGATTTTGGTTTGTTTGAACAGTCATGCCCAGGTTTGAGCTCATCATTGAGCCCCCTCCCTATATTCAAGACCTCAATTCATGTGAACAGGTCACAGTCAAAGCAAGGTAAGAAGACAAAAACCTGCCTTACACCTTAGGCAAGTTGTTTTACAATAACCTCTGATTTCACAGTCACCCTGCTTTATTCCAGGTACACCTTTGGAAAGCCAGTGTCGGGCAAATTAACAGTTAATATGACGGTCAATGGAGTAGGCTACTACAAAGATGAAGTTGGCCACTCAGTGGTGAAATCAATGGAGGTGAGTGCATGATAAAGCATTTCTCCTCTGAAAAAAAACAGCTTATGCTCTGCTGTTTTCTCCTTGAAGTTTCTGAACTTGTTCAACCAGGAAACTTCTGTAGTTGACCAGTTGACCGTTTTGCTAGGATGGCTGTACTGGTCTACTAGGGCTCTATCCCAAATGCCAGCCTCACCCTTTGCAGTCCTCCTCTAATTTATAGACTGTCGAGAAGTAGTCCACTGTCTAGACCAGCACAAGCTCACTGAACACTGCTGGCACGTGGTATATCTACAAGGTGTACTCCATAGACACTTTTTGTGGTCTTTGTAGGCAAAACTGCAAGTCCACATTTGGGACAGGGACAAAGGTAGACCAGTACATGTCCAAGCTAGTATTTTCATCTTATCAGCACACGTTGACCTTCTTTTCTTCCACATAGATTAAAGGCTCAGCCACCTTCAGCCTCTGCGTGAAGGACATGATGCCCATAGAAGTTACAGACCACTTCCGAGGTGCAGTGAACATGTGGGTGACCGTGAGCAGCGTGGATGGTGGACAGCAGACCATGTTTGATGACTCAACGCCTGTCCACAAGCAGCTCATTGACATCAAGTACTCCAAAGATACTCGCAAGCAGTTCAAACCTGGTCTACCCTACAAAGGCATGGTGAGAGGAGGATCAGTCTTCTGGTAGAAAGCAGATAATGTTTCCTTTTATGCTTTTTACTAGTCAATGCTAATTTGGAATCATTGTTTTTCACCACTGACCCCAGATCGAGGTGACCTATCCGGACGGAAGCCCAGCGGATGGAGTACAGGTGCGGGTCAAGGCCGAACTCACCCCGAAGGACAACGTCTACACGAGTGAGCTCGTCTCACGCAATGGCAAAGCCACATTCGAGATTCCCTCCATCCCCACAGCTGCCCAGTACGTCTGGCTGGAGGTCAGTGGGAGGGATTTGGAGATATGGTAGAAGCTTCTTTTAGGGGTGGTGCAGGGTAGCCAACCCTGCTTCTGGAGGGCAACCTTTCTGCAGATTTTAGTTCTGCTCCAACACACTTGCCTGTAATTTACAAGCAATCTTTATTACATGGTGAAGGAATCAGGAAGTATATTTGTTTATGGTTGGAGCTAAAGTCTGTGGAATGGTAGCCCTTGAAGTAGTACCATTGTTCAGCAAGGCACTTGACTCCCACGTTTCTCAAGTGCCAATGGGAAGGTTCTCAGTGGTCGGTAATTCAGAGGTGTCCAGTCTTGTTTCTGGAGGGCCACTGTCCTGCAGAGTTTAGCCTCAGTCTAAATTAAACACACCTGAACCAGCTAATCAAGCTCTTACTAGGCATACTAGAAACTTCCAAGCAGGTGTACAGAGACAAGTTGGAGCTAAACACTGCAGGACAGTGGCCCTCCAGGACCAAGTTTGGACACCCCTGCTCTAATGTAGGGATGTCCAAACCTGTTCCTGGAGGGCCACTATCCTGCAGAGTTTACCTCCAACCCCAACTTATCTGAACCGACTAATCAAGGTTGTAAGACTCAGTAGAAAATGTGATGGAGTTCGTTGGATCTAATTTCTGCAGGACACTGGCCCTCCAGGAGCAGGATTGGACACCCTGGCTCCAATGTCACTTTCACACTAGGAGTTTTGATCTAAACCTGGGTTTTATTGACCATGAAGTTTGATTTGTTTGATCATTGAGAAGGACTTCTTTCAGGTAAAGTCTGAAGGAGAACTGCTGTTGATTGTTTTTGTATAGCTTTTCACCAGTAGTTTGATAGTAGCACCAATACAGTCCAAAACACAATACCTTCTATTTCTAACTTTCAGATTTCTTTTCTTTTTACTTGCAGTCAAAAGTGACTGCCATCAATGGCAGGCCTGCAGGAGACCAGTATCTCCCCAACTATCTGTCCATCAGTAGCTGGTATTCTCCTAGCAAGTGCCACATCCAGCTCCTAAGTCCCAGTGCTCCTCTTGTGGTAAGAGATACTGCAATATAATTAGCAATGCTAACCAAAATATTTTGTATGAATAAACAACCTTTTAATCATGGAAGAACCTGTTTCTGTCTAGATAGGACAAGAAGCAGAGATCTCCCTGAAGTCCACCTGTCCCTGTAACTTCACCTTGCACTACGAGATTGCCTCTCGAGGGAATATCGTGCAGTCGGGTCAGAGACATGCCAACAGCATGGCCCACCGTGAAAAGAGAGCTACTGTCACCTTTGACACGAAAATTCACACCACCACCAAACCGCCACGAGACCCAGGTCAGTTTTATTGCAATAACTGCAATATGCCATATACCATGCAATAAAACAAGACACATTATTTTGAAACATTAAGGAAGCTTACCTTTAGCTCATAAAGGCACTATTCTTTTCTTCCCCATTTTTTTTGTCTGTCCATCCCTATGTCCTCTGTCTGCCCAGACTCTGGTGTCTCTTCTTCTCAGGCTGAAACAGACAGCTGCATGTCAGTTCTGCATTTCAACGTGACTTCTTGCATGGCCCCCCTCAGTCGCCTACTGGTCTACTATGTTCGGGAAAATGGAGAGGGGGTGACTGACAGTCTGCAACTTCCTGTGCAGCCCCGTTTCGAAAATGAGGTTGGTTGGGTTGTATTAATTTATTTAACCTCACTAATTGTTTTTTTAAAGAGACAGTTCATCAAAAAAGTTTTTCTTTTGTCTTTAGGTCTCTGTGTCTTTGTCCACAAATAAGTCGATGCCAGGCAGTCCGGTCAGCATGAAGGTCAGAGCAGAGAGTGGCTCATGTGTATGTGTAGCTTCTGTGGACAAGAGCATGTATCTTCTCAAACCAGGCTTCCAGCTCACACCTGAAAAGGTCAGTCGTCATCTGAACTTTTATACCAGGGATGGACAACTTCGGTCCTGGAAGGCCACTGTCCTGTGGAGTTTAGCTCCAACCCTAATCAAACACACTTTTCTGTTGTTTCCTAGTGATCTTGAAGAACTTGATTAGCTTGTTCAGGTGTGTTTGAAAAGGGTTGGAGCTAAACTCTGCAGGACAGTGGCCCTCCAGGACTGAAGTTGCCCATCCCTGCTTTATTCCAATAGCTCTGAAGTTGTCTTAACAGTTTGCTGGGTTTATGGGTTTGCAGGTGTTCAAGGAACTGGTTGAATTTGATGTATCTGATGCATTCGGGGTGCCCAAAGATGAGGGACATTTTTGGTGGCCTGGTTTGTCATCACGAAGACGACGTTCCTCTGTGTTTCCGTGGCACTGGGACATCACTAAAGATGCTCGTTTCGCTTTTACGGTGAGGACATCACCATCTCCCGTGTTTCAGAAAAAAAATAAACCTCTAGTTTAGGCTAAAATGTTTGTGTAACTGTGTTGTAGGAGACAGGGCTGGTGGTGATGACAGATATGGTGAGTCTGAATCACAGGCAGAGTGGAGGGATGTACACAGACGAGGCTGTCCCCGCTTTTCAACCGCACACCTCCACCTCAGTGACAGCTACGCCCTCCCGATCTGGGACACGGTACACATGCTCGCAGTGTCTGAAATTATAAGGTTAATCTCACAGGTGGTTGTCTCTAAGGTCAGTAAGAGAGTTGTTTCTTATGTCAGTGTGTGTTTTCCAGGGCAGAGAACCGCAGGCGTACATTCTTCCCAGAAACATGGATTTGGCATTGCTTTAACATCAGGTAGTACAATATTACTTTGGTTAAGTTATATGTTATATTATATAAAAAAGGTCATTTTAAAGAGGTAGTTCACCCCAAAATTAAAAGTCTGTAATGAATTACTCACCCTCATGTCGTTCCAAACCCATAAGACCTTTGTTCAACTTTGAAACAAATTAAGATATTTTTGATGAAATTCAAGAGCTTTCTGATCCTGCATAGACAGCAACACAACTACCACGTTCAAGCCCCAAGAAGGTAGTAAGGACACTAATATAGTCCATGTGACATCAATGGTTCAACCGTAATGTTATGAAGCTACGAAAATACTTTTTGTGCAGAAAAGAAAACAAAATAATGACTATCTTCAGCAATGTTTTTTTCTCTTTCGTGTCCGTCTGTGACATGCGTTCACGGTAGTACCAAGATGCATACGTGTGTTGCTGCAGATGCTGGAGTTGGCATTCTGATGTAGAACCCAGATGTGCTGCGTCTTGTTTACAAGCAGAAGAAGATGCAGATTGTACATAAAACAGTATTCATAAACTTGTCTGAAGATTTCAACGGAGGATGACATGAATTTTTTTTTCCAGGCTTACTTTTTCGGCAATAAACTAAGAGAGATGGATGTTCAATGTTAAAACGCCACAGATATGCGTCATGGTACTTCTGTGAACAAGCATCGAAGACTGACCCGAAAGAGAAGAAATTGTTGAATTAAGTTATTTTTGTTTTCTTCGTGCATAGAAGGTATTCTTGTAGCTTCATAACATTACGGTTGAACCATTGGCATCACATGGACTGTTTTATTGATGTCCTTGCTACCTTTCCTGGCCTTAAACATGTCAGTTGCGTTGCTGTCTATGCAAGGTCAGAAAGTTCTTGAATTTCATCTAAAATATGTTCCGAAGATGAGGTCTTACGGGTTTGAAACAACATGAGGGTGAGTAATTAATGACAGAATAAATAAATGCGGTCTTGGTGAGCGTCCATATCATTTTTGCAAATTGTACTTTTGATCGACAGCGGTGATTCTGGAGAGGTTGAGTTACGCTTGGACGTCCCTGATTCCATCACCACATGGGTGACGGAGGCTATCGGTCTGTCTGCGGAAAAAGGTCTGGGCCTGGCTCAGATGACAGAGCTGCGCACATTCAAGCCCTTCTTCATCGACTTCACCTTGCCATACAGCGTCGTCCGTGGTGAACAAACCAAAGTCCCACTGACTGTGTATAACTACCTTCCCACGTGCGCAGAGGTGTGTGTGCATGTGCTTTTACACTGAAAAATGTATCAACATTTGCCACAGTCATAACTATGATTGAAAAGATAATTCATTGCCAATAAGCAACCACCCAAAACAGAGCAACACTTTGGCACCACGGCAATGAATTTTGCACAGTTTACAAGACACTAACATATCTTCGACTACCACAGTTGCTATGGAAACCAGTTTCTGCCCTCATATCATGTGGACTGAAATGTTATTTAGTATCCACTTATTTTTGACTTGAGGTATGCACAGAGAAAAGATTTGCAGCAGTTTTGGCGCTGAGGGTTTTAGAGTTGAATCCTTGAGGAACGATGGGAGGCAGTGAGTTAGGCAGCATGGAAAATGTGCAATGCACCTCAAAAATTCCCCAGAATCCTTTAGGAGCCCTTGGGAGTTCATGCCTTATAAGTTCTAAAATGTGGAGAACATGTGTTTGTGTAATACGGAGAAACTCTTATGATTTATTTTTACACTCATTCTCCGCAGGTCCATGTGAAAGTGTCAGTGCCCAAAGGGATCAAGTTTGTGGGTCACCCAGGAAAACACCATCTTACCCGAAAAAAGTGTGTGGCGCCTGGGGAGGCCACGCCCACTTTTATAGTATTGCTGTTTTCTGAACTGGTATCTGCCAACATTACAGGTTAGTCCATTGAATGCTTCAAAAACTTCGTGAAGTGCATCCTGGGATACTTTTTAAACAGTATTGAAGGAGTTAACCTGTATGCTGCTAATTCAGTCAAACTTTTGCCTGGTAGTTTATACATCTTCATGTTTGACAAGAAGTGTGTATTTGTTCTCACTGTTGTTTACAGAAGGTTTATTTTTACAAGACATTGCATACATTCTTGGGAATATTAATCAATCGTTGTCGCATATTTTGACTCTTTGACTTGTTTCAGCTTGCAGTTTCTTAAATGTACTGCCATTGCAGCCTTAGCAAAGTAGTTGCCAAATGAAACCTTTGTCATTGACTTATGTAATGATCCATGCTGGACAACAACGATGTTCTTTTTAGGCTATCAGACAAGGAAAAGTACATAAGGGCATAGAGGTGGGGGTCTTTTCTGTGCATCTCTGTGGCATGTCAATGAATTTGCAGGTCAGTGCTGGCCAATGGGCCCCCCATGGCTCTGTCCTAGTCCCCCTTCCTTCTCACTACACACATACAAAGGGGCTTTGCTGGCAAGCAGCCATTCTGCTGCGAAGCCATGTGTGTATCCTATTATCCCCAGGCCATCAGGGTCTCGGAAGACATTACGGGGGTTTGTTAAAAAAAGGAAGAAAGCATGCTGCCTGAAGTCTCCCATGTGTGCACTTGTATATGTATACTTTGCTAAACAGCAACTCTTCCCGTCATATGCACCCACAATGCATTTTCACTGTCACCGAGTTGTGATCTGTCATTTCTCATATTTGTTTCCATGGCAGCTCGCGCTGTGGCCTACAATGAGCCAAGTTGCTGCTCCGATGGGCCGCAGTCCAACAAAGCAGGCAAAGTGGGTGAGGAACAAGAGGACAGGAGAAGCCCTGCGGGCATGGACTATGTGCGCAGGAGTGTGCTGGTAGAGGTGGGGACCCTGGATCTTATTGTCACTATATGTTGTGTTGCAAACAGTTATTATGTAACTGTAACCATAGCCATTCAGATACTTTTTGAATGTACCAGTTGATTGGGTGAGCACTGTATAGTGAGCACTAGGAGCCTGTTGTTGCTGTGGTCCAGACCAGTGTATGTGAGTGGTAAAATGTGTTATGTGTTTTTTTGCCTGGAGCAAGGAGTGTGTTCTTTAATTTATTTTTTTATTTTTATTTCACCCAAAAAATTAAAATTGATTTACTCATCCTCAAGCCATCCTAGGTGTATATGACTTTCTTCTTTCAGACGAATACAATCAGAGTTAAATAAAAAAAAATGTTCTGGCTTTTCCAAGTTTTATAATTGCAGTGAACGGTGTTCAAGATTTTGAAGTCCAATAAAGTGCATCCATCCATCATAAAAAGTACTCCACGTGGCACTGGGGAGGCTAATAAAGGACTTCTGATGCAAATTGTCGTACACAAGTTCACGAGAGTGCACAGAATATGCTAGTCTCACAAGAACAAAGTTTTGTTTACAGCAAAGGAAAACCTCTTGGTATGTATCGCACTCCTCCAACATTTTTTTTTATTTACAAATCCTCATTTTGAACTTCACCTGTCACCGTGTTCACCTACATCATTCATCAACCTCTGGAACGCCATTTTCTCGTGTACATGTGTGCGGTACACTTTAAAAAATAAAAAACACAATTTGTTGAGTCAGCTTAAAATAATTTGTTACCCTGCTGCCTTAAAAAGTTTAAGTTCAGTCAACTAAAATAAGTTTAGTTAACTTGAAATGTTAAGTTGTACTAAGTAACAACTTAGATATTTGTGTTTGCTAAACTTAAAAGCTGTGTAAGTATCCCAGCTGCCTTAATTTTTAAGTTGATTCAACTCAAATATCTAAGTTGTCACTTAGTATAATTTAACATTTCAAGTTTAATAAACTTTTTTTGAGTTGACTGAACTTAAAATTTTAAGGCAGCCAGGTTACAAATTATATTAAGTTGACTCAACAAATTGTTTTTTACAGTGTAGCGGAAGCTAGAGATTGCAGTTTATAAAGTTTTAAATATGGATATTTTTCTCAAACAAACACATCAATTCACTTCATAAGGCCTTTATTAACCTCCCTAAGTTGTGTGGAGTACTTTTTATGATGGATGGATGTAGTTTATTTTGCTTTAAAATTTCAACACCCATTCACTGCCATTATAAAGCTTGGAAGAGCCAGGGTATTTTTTAATAAAACTGATTCGTCTGAAAGAAGAAAGTCATATACACCTAGGATTGCTTGAGGGTGAGTAAATCATGGGATAATTTAAATTTTTGGGTGAATTATCCCTTTTAAATACCCTTTCTTGCTTTCCCATAGCCTGAAGGTTTACCCAGAGAGTACACGTATAGCGTCTTCTTCTGTCCAAACGGTAAGCAGATTTCCTGTACTTCATTATTTCTCTCATTTTTTCATACTGATAGTAATAGTTGCTAGTTTCATGTTAATTAATTCTCCAATATTTCTTCCTTACATTTCATAGAACGAATCCATATCTACACACCCAACAAATACGAGTATCAATATGTCAAGAAGCCATCAAAAGTCACACACGTACAAGTGGCCATCAAAACTCATAACGACGCTCACATTGCCCTCTCACCCACCGCACATGACAGTACCGAAATGGTGGAAATTGTGCTGGGTGGGCGGCAAAACTCACGTTCCTGGATCTCACTGGGCAAGATGGGAGAACCTGTAGCCAGCGCCCCAACGCCAGGAATCCTTTCCTGGGATGAGTTCCGAAGCTTTTGGATCAGCTGGAGAGGAGGAGGAGTGCAGGTAAGTCAGACTTGAAAACATTAGAAGATGCCGTTTTTGATTTGATAGTTACGATATATGGTTAGCGTTAGGGTTAACCCTAGGGCTAACCAGGGGTGTCCACACTTGGTCCTTGAGGGCCACTGTCCTGCAGAGTTTAGCTCCAACCTCAATTAAACACACATGAACCAGCCAATCAATGTCTTAGTAGGCATATTAGAAACTTCCAGGCACATGAGTCGAGGCAATCTGGAACTAAACTCTGCAGGACAGTGGCCTCGGGTGACCCGAATAACGTAATATTTAGCCCCTGGAATGTGAATTTTACCAGGGGAACCTCACCAAAAAACAAGGATTTTACCCCCCGGAATGCGATTTTTACCAGTGGAACCTATCCAAAATGAAACTGGGCTAGTTTTGGGCTAGTTTTGAGTAGCAAATGGGTGGGTTTTGTTGTAACAACCTGGCAACCCTGTCCAGGGCTGAGTTTGGACACCCCTGATATTAGGGCTGCACTATTAAGCGAAGACGATTGTCATGCACATTTTTTCAGTGAAGACGCTTGTGTAATCAGCAGTAAATCTCCAGCGGGTGCTTTCAGATGGAGCAGCATTTAGTACACAGAGCCATAGTTTACTGAAAAGCTACACTATATTGCGTTCAATATCGCAGACGATTTAATTGCGCAATTATGAAATTGAAAGAAATCGTTTGCAATAATGACAGCTGTTTGCATAGCTTTTCAGTGAACTATGGCTCTGTGTAGAAATGCTGCTACATCTGAAAGCACATGAGGCATTTGAGGATGTGACTTAAGGTCAAACTATAGGACGTTATCAGCAGATTGATCTAATTTTTAGGACCATAAGGGGTCGCTGTCATCAAACTGAGCAGGTTTGTTCGGATCACTGCAATAGAGACACTTACGAATTTTTGCTTCGGTAGGGAACAAAGTTTTGCTGAGTTACAAATCACTTTATTAGAGCGCAATTCAGGAACATTTATAAATATCAAAAATCCATTTGGTAAATATCTGGGATGCTAATCGAATAAAGTTTTTAGGAATATTTTAGATTTCTAGCCTGTTACTGGAAAACTGGCCACACCATTTTCAGAACCGCTCAGCTACTGTCATGCTATTGAAAAATGTAGTTGTGTTTGTAATGTCGCTATGTTTAGTTAGTTGCTCCCCAACAGTGAATACTAATGAGGTCATATCCTACTGGCTAATGCCACTGCAAAGACCCAGTGATTTATGACCATTGACTAGCTCTTGCTGGCATAGAAACATGTAGCACTGTACACTTATTTGTTTATAGCTTGGGGTAGATTTGTTTTGAAAGTGACCTATTTTCATCATTGGATGTTGAGTCATGTTCCATTGTATATGGTCTAATATATACAATGACAGATCTTGATAATATTAAGGGAGACTGTGTGTCAATGGGAAATTTCAAACTGGGTCTATGTAGGTTTAAGGTGATGTGGGTAGCTTTTGCCAAGACTTGGCAATTGTATTTTTTTTTTTTTTTTTTTAATGAGCCCCCTGTGCTTGTTAAATGCAGTATTCATCAAACTGCTTTTTGAGTAGAACTTAATTGGTTTCCATGTTGCTGTTATTATTGAATTAAAGTGTAGTCATACTTGCTTGGTTTCCTCTGAATGAGCACATGCATATCTCCACCATGTCATGCACAGATCAGTTCATCATTTTGTAAGGGTGTTTCCAAAAAGGAAAAATTTGGAATAAGGTTTTAATTTTCACAAGCTCTAAAAGCAAATACAAAACACCTGCGCAATGCTTCTCAGTTTAGATGCTGATCAGCTGGTCTTCCAGTTGAAAAGTATCTAAAACCCTTTTGAAGGGTTGATCTAGAAAGGCCATACAAACCATCTTCACCTACAGTGTAAAAAACAAAAAACACAATTTGTTGAGTCAGCTTAAAATAATTTGTTACCCTGCTGCCTTAAAATTTTAAGGTTAGTCAACTCAAATAAGTTTAGTCAACTTGAAATGTTAAGTTGTACTAAGTAACAACTTAGATATTTGTGTTTGTTAAACTTAAAAGCTGTGTAAGTAACCCAGCTGCCTTACAATTTTAAGTTGAATCAACTCAAATATCTAAGTTGTCACTTAGCATAACTTAACATTTCAAGTTAAATAAACTTTTTTGGAGTTGACTGAACTTAAAATTTTAAGGCAGCCAGGTAACAAATTATTTTAAGTTGACTCAACAAATTGTTTTTTACAGTGTAGCTTGTAGACCAGCTTATCACTATAGTCTGGTTTTATGGTTGCATAATCTTTCTGATGATAGGTGGGGCACGGCCTAGAGCCGTCCAGCGAGACCCTAATTCTCCAGTGGGCCGGACCACTCCCGGCTCAGGTGCGGCATATTGGTTTCTCCACTGGCTGGGGTTCTGTAGGTGAGTTTAGGATCTGGCGCAAAGAAGATGCAGATGAGAACCACAATGAGGCCTTCACTCTTGGAGTCCCACACAATGTGGTGCCAGGCTCAGAGAGAGCCACCGCCGCCATGATTGGTGAGTATGATTTTATGGTGTAGACAACTTTATCTAAAAGGTTTAAGTTAAACATGCAATTGCTATTGTGACAATCTTTTATGTCCCAGGTGATGTTATGGGTCCGACCCTCAAAAATCTCGACAAGCTTCTTAGACTCCCCTTTGGTTGTGGAGAGCAGAACATGATCCACTTTGCTCCGAACGTCTTTGTGCTGAAGTACCTTCAGAAAACCCATCAGCTCAGCCCAGAAGTGGAGGCAGAGGCCACTGACTACCTACTGCAAGGTACAAGACAAAACATGCTTTTGCATTTTCTAGATTATTAATCTTCTGAAGAATAATTTTAAAGTGATTGAAGGTCTGTGCGAACGCAGTGCAAACAATGCCTTGGGTCTTCCAATGTACCTGGCAGGTTATCAGAGGCAACTGACATACAAGAGGCAGGATGGTTCCTACAGTGCCTTTGGGGAAAGAGATTCCTCCGGAAGCATGTGGTAAGCTTTTACTGTTTGAAGTCTGTACATGCCGTGTCTGCTCAGAAGTTGGCTTTAATTGCAATATTGTAAACCATGTTTTTGTTTCTAGTATGTCCTTTGTTTAACCCTCCATCTCCAGTCAGAGACAGGTGAACTTCAGAAACATCCATGTTTCTTTAGTTTTCTACACATCATGTTTTGAATTGACACACCCTGCTACTCTACTTGATTTATTATAGAAATATAAACCTCAGGGTGAAAGCATGAAATTTTTGTGTTCTAAAAAAAAATTTCCTGACAATTTGCTCACCCCCATATTATCCAAAATGTTCATGGCTTTCTTCCTTCAGTTGAGAAGAAATTAAGGTTTTTGAGGAAATCATTTCAGGATTTTTCTCCATATAGTGGACTTAAATTGATGAGTTGAAAGTCCAAATTGCAGTTTCAATTCAGCTTCAAAGTACTTTACACAATCCCAGCTGAGAAATAAGGGTCTTATCTAGCAAAACAATTGGTCATTTTCTTAAAAAAATAAAAATGTAAATACTTTTTAACCACAAATGCTCATCTCGCACTAGCTCTGTGAAGCGCGTCTACGTCTTCATCTGTGTACTCCAGTTCAAAAAGGTCTAATTTTCACCTCCAAGTTCAAAATCATCTGACATCGTTTTACCATTTTTGTAAGGAGCGTTTGCCTTTTTCTGCACATTCGTGTTGTAAACGCTGTCAAGTGTGAGCTTTCCAACGTGACTACATAATGCGTGAAGTCGAGCTAGTGCAAGACGAGCCTTTGTGGTTAAAAAATAATACATCTATTTATTTTTTTTTAGAAAATGACTGATCGTTTCGCTAGATAAGACCCTTATTCCTTGGCTGGGATTGTGTCAAGCCCTTTGAAGCTGCATTGAAACTGCAATTTGGATCGTCAGCCCACTGGATCCCACTGAAGTCCACTATATGGAGAAAAATCCTAGAATATTTTCCTCAAAAACCTTAATTTCTTTTCGACTGAAGAAAGAAAGACATGAACATCTTGGATTACATAGGGGTGAGTAAATTGTCAGGAAATTTTTATTCTGCAAGTGAGCTAATCCTTTAAACACCCAAAGAAAAATGTTGTCCTCATGATATATATTTGTTTAGCACAAAAAACCGAAATGATTCATTTATTTAAGCATGGTTGTCTGACTTTTAATAGAGCCATGGATTGTAAAATGCCAAACTGACTGTACCCTGGAGACTTATTAACAAACTACTAATAAGCTCCCTGACTCCAGTCACTGGAGTACAGATTTATTGGTTGTTTTGGGGGATTTCTTCCCGTGGTTCAGAACAGCCATCATTAACTATGCCCTCTGTGAGGTCAACAGCCCCTACCCCCACTATATTGCCTGTTTTGACGCTGAACACACAGGAGCCTGAGTTACAGGAAAATGAAGTTAGCCCTGGCTATTGGATTCACAAAAAGTAGGGCGCATACTTGATCCCTGTCATCCCTCATTCCTGTATTGACTACTCATTTTAACCAGTCAACTAGTCATCCAGAAATGTAGTTGCCTAGATGGCAGGCTAGTGTTTATCTTATCCTTGGAACCACAACGGTTTTTGCAGTTTCTGGAAAGTTTAACACGGCATTGACAGACAGTATATGAGTGGAGAAAATGTTTGCACAGTCAAGATGATGCAGGTTAACAAACAAATGTGTTGACGCAAGGTAAGAATACCGCATTAGGTGGTGTACTTGATGGGGGATTCCATTTTTAAGCTGTTGGGACATGGTCCAGTGAGGATGTCAAACTCTCTCTCAGATTGTACATTTGTCTAAGAATGTTTACAAGTCCGAAACAACCCAGCTTTTGTTTCTGGTCCAGTTTCAGCTATTAGCACAGTTCATTTATTGCCAGGTGGGCTAATATGTCCCAGCTTGGGCTGAATGATAGAACAGGAAATTGTGGTTCCTAATGAAAAGATTGGCCATAATGGTGCAGCAAGTATTTAATGTCCCCATCAGCGCCTTGGTGCCCTAGTAATGCCAAGGCCTTCAAACCTAATCTTCTTCAGTGGAAACAGCAGCTAATGTTTTGGAGCACAGTGGAAACTTTTATTTATGAATGCCTGAAAGGTCGGTGCAGCTTTAGCTTAGTTTCGTAATGTATGAGGATGCCTTCGAAAGTGGAGGAAAGATGTTTAGACCTTGGACCAGATCTGGCATCCCATCTTCTGGCATCCCTCGCTGGCATCGGCATGTCTGGATCCAATGTGAGCCACATGCGGCAGTAATCTACTCTACAACCCCCAGCAATCCCCCAAACTCCAGTAAGGCTGCTCCAGAACTTGAGTAAATAAGGCGTAGTTCAAGTAAAACTAAAGGAGTAGGTTCAAACCTGCTTGACATTCTTCTTTGAACCACTTATGGTGAAAAATACTGGCTACTCTTTTCAATATTAAAGGAGTTCACTTTTAGAACCATAATTTACTCACCCCCTTGTCATCCAAGATGTTCATGTCTTTCTTTCTTCAGTCGTAAAGAAATTGTTTCTTGAGGAAAACATTCCAGAATTTCTCTCCATATAGTGGACTTCTGTGGTGCCCAACCTTTTTCTTTGCACGATCACTTTGTAATGCTAGAAGATGGGGAAGTTTTTCAACATACTCTAACTGTATTGACCGTATTGACCTAGACAAGACGAGTGCTTGAGGTTAAAAAGTATATAAATTGTCAATTTATTTGGAAAATGACTGATCGTTTTGCTAGATAAGACCCTTCGTCCTCGACTGGGATCGTTTAGAGCCATTTAAAGCTGCAATTAAACTGCATTTCGGAAGTTCAAACTTGGAGGCACAATTTAACTCCACTATATAGAGAGAATTCCAAAAATATTTTCCTCAAGAAACATAATTTCTT